>NC_084739.1:73910357-74035357 GCF_033978785.1 Entelurus aequoreus
AGCCCCGACACGCAATCAATGGCTTATTAGCCGGCCCTTCTGCAGCCCGTCTAGGCGATGCCCCGATCGGTCGGGCAGCTTCACTTGCGTTCCAAAAGCTGCTTTAACAAGACACACACGTTTACTTTTTACAAGATTCCAGAGATCATTATTGTGTTTGGAACGGGTTTGACACGTCGTGCTTTTATTGTGAAGGCAGGAGTTGTGTGACTGGGGGGGGGGGGGGGGGGGGGCGCACTCTTGACTGTTATGATCCGTTGCCCGGATCATGTTTAGTTTAGTTTTTTGACTACCTTAGTTCTGTTTCAGCACCCCTGGGTTTGTGTTTTGGTTACCATGGGTGCTGATTAGTTTCACCTGCCTCTGATCAGTGTTCGGGACGCTCACCTGCTACTGGGCACTAATCAGACAGCTACTTATTCTGCCCCGCACGCCTCTGCTCGCTCTGCCCGCATCACGGCCATGCAAGCGATCTGTAATCAAGTGTCATCGGCGGTCACTCGAACGAGTATGACGATCCTCCTGGTAGGGGTGCAGTCACCACACGATCCTTGACAGAATCGGGTCAGGGTCCAGTGGCATGGAGTCCAAGACAACTGGGGACCCTTTTCTGCTGCAGCCTTCTTCCGCCGTTGAGGTCTTCACCGTATCCCTGGCTAGGGGGCAGTCAGGTACTAGGCCTTCGCCAAGGGCCACCTGGGGTAACAGTAGTAATAATAATAATAATAATAATAGATTTTATTTGTAAAAAAGCACTTTATATTGAGTAAACAATCTCAAAGTGCTACAGTGTATTTAAAAATAAAAATAAAAAAAATAAAAAAAGACAAAATAAATAAATAAATTAAATAAATAAAAATATAATAAAGAAATAAAGTGCACCTGGGACTAATGAGGGCAGGCAGCATAAAGGCCAGCGGACCAGAAGATCCAGAGCCGGAACGTAGTTAACTCTTCATAGTAACCATCCCGTCTCTGGCTTCCCTCTCTCTCTGTATCTTCCCAGTTCCCGTGTCTTATGTCCCTTGTGTTTCCCGAAGTACTTCCCGTGTCTCCCGTGATCGAGCTGTGTGCCTCGACTTTCCTGTTGGATTCCGGACTGCCTCCCTCGATCCTCGAACCCCTGCTTGGACGCGGATCTCGTTGATTCTCTCCAGTCCCCCGATCGCTTGCTTGCCCACGGACTGCCTTCTTGCCTTGCCCCTCTGGTCTGACGAAAGATTCGCTCAACACTCACGGTAACACACTCATTAATTCCTACACATAGTCTCACACCATACACCCCCCTTGGATTTTTGTCAGACTCCATTCTCTAGTTTATTATATTATTATTATTGCTTGATTATTATATATATATATAGTGTATATATATATATATATATAATAAATCATAGAGCTACAACTCCCCCTTGTGGTCTGTGCCGTCTACACTCCTCCCGAAAACATAACATATTCCTGTTTTCTTATTATTGTTCTTATTTACTCTATGCAACAAGTTAGGTTGACTATATCTATGATTCCTGATTCTTGTTCATGTGTTAAGCTTTTTCATAGCTCCCATGCTATCGGCACTCTGTTTTGTATTTTGGTATTCTGCATGATTTATGGACAATAAATCATTGAGTTCCGTCTACATCTTGGGAGAACGATCCACGCAGTAAAATGCGACCACGGCGTAACATTGACGGTGGCCCTGTTGGAACAAGACACTTTGAAAATGTGCCAGGGTCCGACCTCGGCTGCAATAGTTTAGCATTTGCAGCGTTTCAATAGTCAAATATGTGTGATGAAAAAGGTCTCTCTGGACTCCATCTTTGCATCTTCCAAGCAGCTGACTGGTGCTCTTGTAGTTCATTCCACTTTGGGTCATTTGGCACCTTCATAACAATATTCTCTTCTTCTCTGGTTCATTGTTATATCATCTTCTAAAAACTGTGCCATCAACTTTGTTTGCAAACGTCTTCCTGAATCAAGTTTGCACACCTGGGTGAAGTTGATCCTTGTCAAAATCTCTCCAGACTTCTCCAATCGTTTGTGCAAAGATTGTTCTGTAAACATTACCATTCACAAAGTTCTTAAGTTCTTCTAAAATGTTGTCAAAATGACCCCAAACTTGTCTCAAATTGGTTTGTGCTATGTTTGTACTAGGGCTGGACGATTATGGCAACAATAATAATCACCATTATTTTGATTGTTATTGTAATCTTGATTAATTACAAGATTATTCAGTAATTTCAAAATGTAAATATTTATAGTACCACCAAAACTCAACTTTAAATACAGTTTAAAAAAAGCTGCATATAAATTAGTAGCAAATAACAAAAATAAATAAATAAATTGGTTTGTGCTATGTTTATACTAGGGCTGGACAATTATGCCAACAATAATAATCACCATTATTTTGATTGTTATTGTAATCTTGATTAATTACAAGATTATTCAGTAATTTCAAAATGTAAGTATTTATAATACCACCAAAACTCAACTTTAAATACAGTTTAAAAAAAGCTGCATATAAATTAGTAACAAATAACAACAACAAAAAAGTAATTGGTTTGTGCTATGTTTGTACTAGGGCTGGCCGATTATGGCAACAATAATAATAATAACAATTATGGCAACAATAATAATCACCATTATTTTGATTGTTATTGTAATCTTGATTAATTACAAGATTTTTCAGTAATTTGAAAATGTAAGTATTTATTGTACCACCAAAACTCAACTTTAAATACAGTTTTAAAAAAAAGCTGCATATAAATTAGTAACAAATAACAAAAATAAATAAATAAATTGGTTTGTGCTATGTTTATACTAGGGCTGGCCGATTATGGCAACAATAATAATAATAACAATTATTTTGATTGTTATTGTAATCTTGATTAATTACAAGATTATTCAGTAATTTGAAAATGTAAGTATTTATTGTACCACCAAAACTCAACTTTAAATACAGTTTTAAAAAAAGCTGCATATAAATTAGTAACAAATAACAACAACAAAAAATTAATTGGTTTGTGCTATGTTTGTACTAGGGCTGGACGATTATGCCAACAATAATAATCACCATTATTTTGATTGTTATTGTAATCTTGATTAATTACAAGATTATTCAGTAATTTCAAAATGTAAGTATTTATAGTACCACCAAAACTCAACTTTAAATACAGTTTAAAAAAAGCTGCATATAAATTAGTAACAAATAACAACAACAAAAAAGTAATTGGTTTGTGCTATGTTTGTACTAGGGCTGGCCGATTATGGCAACAATAATAATAATAACAATTATGGCAACAATAATAATCACCATTATTTTGATTGTTATTGTAATCTTGATTAATTACAAGATTTTTCAGTAATTTGAAAATGTAAGTATTTATTGTACCACCAAAACTCAACTTTAAATACAGTTTTTAAAAAAAGCTGCATATAAATTAGTAACAAATAACAAAAATAAATAAATAAATTGGTTTGTGCTATGTTTATACTAGGGCTGGCCGATTATGGCAACAATAATAATAATAACAATTATGGCAACAATAATAATCACCATTATTTTGATTGTTATTGTAATCTTGATTAATTACAAGATTATTCAGTAATTTCAAAATGTAAATATTTATAGTACCACCAAAACTCAACTTTAAATACAGTTTAAAAAAAGCTGCATATAAATTAGTAACAAATAACAACAACAACAAAATTAATTGGTTTGTGCTATGTTTGTACTAGGGCTGGACGATTATGGCAACAATAATAATCACCATTATTTTGATTGTTATTGTAATCTTGATTAATTACAAGATTTTTCAGTAATTTGAAAATGTAAGTATTTATTGTACCACCAAAACTCAACTTTAAATACAGTTTTAAAAAAAAAGCTGCATATAAATTAGTAACAAATAACAAAAATAAATAAATAAATTGGTTTGTGCTATGTTTATACTAGGGCTGGCCGATTATGGCAACAATATTAATAATAACAATTATTTTGATTGTTATTGTAATCTTGATTAATTACAAGATTATTCAGTAATTTGAAAATGTAAGTATTTATTGTACCACCAAAACTCAACTTTAAATACAGTTTTAAAAAAAGCTGCATATAAATTAGTAACAAATAAAAACAACAAAAAATTAATTGGTTTGTGCTATGTTTGTACTAGGGCTGGACGATTATGGCAACAATAATAATCACAATTATTTTGATTGCTATTGTAATCACGATTAATCACACGATTATTCACTAATTTTGAAAACGTAAATATTTATCGTACCCTCAAAACTCTACTTTAAATACAGTTTAAAAAAAGATGCATATAAATTAGTAACAAATAACAAAAAAAATATGTATAAGTTTGTTTGTGCTATGTTTGTACTTGTCATGCTCCGTTGCCCGGATCATGTTCTGTTTAGTTTTGGACTCCACCAGTTCCTGTTTTGTGCACCCCTGGGTTTGTTTTAGTTGCCACGGGTGCAAATTAGTATCACCTGCCTCTGATTAGTGTCCGGGATGCTCACCTGCTACCGGGCACTAATCAGAAAGCTACTTATTCCCGTTTCTCGCCACGCTCGGCCTGTTATTCCCTAATTTCAAAACGTAAGTATTTATTGTACCACCAAAACTCAACTTTAAATACAGTTTAAAAAAAGCTGCATATAAACTAGTAACAAATAAACCCCAACAAGTAAAATAATAATAATAGTAATAACAATAACATAATAAAAAACAATAAAATGAAGTTTTTCCCTTTTTAATTGTTTGTAATTGTTCTTTTTACCTTTTACACTTATTTTACCACTATAAAGTGTGTGCTTTTTGTATAAAATAAAATTTAATAAAAATATTTATATGATTAAATGCCAAAATCCTCCCATTTATTGGTGCAATACATTTTTGGACAATTCTGACCAGTATTTTAGGTCAAAGGGTAATAATTGTGTAAATGTATCAAAAAGTGCTTTAAGTACAAGGTGCTTTTTTTAAAACCTTTATTTTGTTAGCGCAGTCAGACCGCATGCGGCGTACGGTGCTATTATTGTGAAGGTGGAAGTGTGCTGTGCTGTTGTTGTCAGCTTGACGAGTAACACAATCGGATGAGATGTGTGTGTATTATTGTTTGTACATTGATGTTACATCCATGGCGTCGTTCACAACAACACAATCAGATGAGATGTGTATGTATGATGGTTTGTACATTGTTGTTACATCCATGATGTCGTTCACAACAACACAATCAGATGAGATGTGTGTGTATGATTGTTTGTACATTGTTGTTACATCCATGATGTCGTTCACAACAACACAATCGGATGAGATGTGTGTGTATGATTGTTTGTACATTGATGTTACATCCATGGTGTCGTTCACAACAACACAATCAGATGAGATGTGTGTGTATGATTGTTTGTACATTGATGTTACATCCATGATGTCGTTCACAACAACACAATCGGATGAGATGTGTGTGTATGATTGTTTGTACATTGATGTTACATCCATGGTGTCGTTCACAACAACACAATCAGATGAGATGTGTATGTATGATGGTTTGTACATTGTTGTTACATCCATGATGTCGTTCACAACAACACACTCAGATGAGATGTGTGTGTATGATTGTTTGTACATTGTTGTTACATCCATGATGTCGTTCACAACAACACAATCAGATGAGATGTGTATGTATGATGGTTTGTACATTGTTGTTACATCCATGATGTCGTTCACAACAACACACTCAGATGAGATGTGTGTGTATGATTGTTTGTACATTGTTGTTACATCCATGATGTCGTTCACAACAACACACTCAGATGAGATGTGTGTGTATGATTGTTTGTACATTGATGTTGCATCCATGATGTCGTTCACAACAACACAATCAGATGAGATGTGTGTGTATGATTGTTTGTACATTGATGTTACATCCATGATGTCGTTCACAACAACACAATCAGATGAGATGTGTGTGTATGATTGTTTGTACATTGTTGTTACATCCATGATGTCGTTCACAACAACACAATCAGATGAGATGTGTATGTATGATGGTTTGTACATTGTTGTTACATCCATGATGTCGTACACAACAACACAATCAGATGAGATGTGTGTGTATGATTGTTTGTACATTGTTGTTACATCCATGATGTCGTTCACAACAACACAATCAGATGAGATGTGTGTGTATGATTGTTTGTACATTGTTGTTACATCCATGATGTCGTTCACAACAACACAATCAGATGAGATGTGTGTGTATGATTGTTTGTACATTGTTGTTACATCCATGATGTCGTTCACAACAACACAATCAGATGAGATGTGTGTGTATTATTGTTTGTACATTGATGTTACATCCATGGTGTCGTTCACAACAACACAATCAGATGAGATGTGTATGTATGATGGTTTGTACATTGTTGTTACATCCATGATGTCGTTCACAACAACACACTCAGATGAGATGTGTGTGTATGATTGTTTGTACTTTGATGTTACATCCATGATGTCGTTCACAACAACACAATCAGATGAGATGTGTATGTATGATGGTTTGTACATTGTTGTTACATCCATGATGTCGTTCACAACAACACAAGCAGATGACATGTGTTTTGTGTGTGTATGATTATTATTCCTACTCCTTGATGTCTGATACTGATACTGGCTAACTAATTGATCAATAACTTTTGACGACTGATAACTGGTTAACAGTCCTCAGCGTATGTTTGTAATTGTGCTTATTGGCGCGTCATTGCAGCCAAATGAGCGAGTTAAAGGATGTCATCATCACGTCTCCTTGTCATGCCTCTGAAGAGAGAGAGAAGGAGGTCAAGGACCTCTCCGTCTTTTCTTCTTCCTTCGCCACAAAAAGGCCGCGGGGTGAATCGGCCCTTTAATGCCTTTCTTTAAACATCGGCAAGCAAAAGAGCCGCATTGACACGGATGGAGGTCGGGGGTCTAGTGGGAGTGTGAAGAGAGGCGTCTCAGCCGTGGAGTGCCTCAGTCCTCGTTTGTCCGCGCTGAGAAAAATGTGAACGTGGAGGAGTGGAAAAGCTTTGTTTGTGTTTCACCGCAAGGTCAGGATTGGAACGCAAACCTTGACGGTGTTAATATTGCAATAATCCACACCGCATTCTTCTCACCCCATTTTTATTTCTGCTCGCTTTCTTTATTTTGAAATACTGAAAGAAAAAAAAATGGATTTGACCGTACTATTTGATTTTTATCCTTTCGGAATATTTCCATGCTTTGGCAGTGACATCGCTAGTTTGAATTTTCCCTCAATAAAAATATGTTTAGCACGTCAACGCAGACTTTCTTACCTCCGCCAAAGGGGTTATGTTTTCGCCAGGGTTTGCTTGTGCGACTCAAACAGTATTTAAAAGTAACAATGGGCTCCGTGTTTGGGGGAGCCCTGATCATGAAACCAGGCCGGGGGACCTCGCGCATCTCGGAAAGCGGTCGATTACGCACAATTTGAAGAAAGGATGCATTCTGAAAATTTTCACCGGTACTAAAACTGACTCTGTTGACAAAATATAGATGCTCTCCCTGACCACCTGAGGGCACCACAGACTGTGGATGCTTTTAAAAAAAGGCTTAAAAACCCTTCTTTTTAAAAAAGCCTTTTTTTTTTTTAGATATATGCATACTAGTTTTAGCTATTTGGCTGTTCTAGTTTTTTGTTTTTTTTATGTTTTATTATCTTTTTATTTTTTTTAAAACACTGTAGCACTTTAAAGTTGTTTACTCAATGTAAAGTGCTTTTTAAAAATAAAATCTATTATTATTATTATTATTATTATTATAGACACGTTTGGCGGCACTTTTACTTGATTCAAATCTCTCGTCTATCGGATGTGCTCGAATTCTACCGTTTTTTTATCATTTTTTTCTATGTTTGCAAGCTTACGTTTGATGCTAGTTTTTTAAACTAATTTTGTATGTTTACACCTAAAAATAGTGCATTTTAATATTTGGTGCCATCTTAAAAGAAACCTAACTTGTCCTATGTCATCATGCTAACGTTAGCACGCTTACATTTTATGCTATTTTTTTTAACTAATGAGGTTTGTTTTGACAAAATATAGACACTTTTGGCGGCACTTTTACTTGATTCAAATCTCTCGTCCGTCGGATGTGCTCGAATTCTACCGTTTTTTATTATTTTTTGCCATGTTAGCATGCTTACGTTTTATGCAATTTTTTTTTAATAATTTTCTTTGTTTACACCTAAAAAATAGTTCATTTTAATATTTGGCGCCATCTTAAAAGAAAGCTAACTTGTCCTATGTCATCATGCTAACGTTAGCACGCTTATATTTTATGCTAGCTTTTTTTAACTCTTTTGGTTTGTTTTGACAAAATATAGACACGTTTGATGGCACTTTTGCTTGATTCAAATCTCTCGTCCATCGAATGTGCTCAAATTCCACCATTTTTTTATCATTTTTTCCATGTTAGCATGCTTACGTTTTATGCTAGGTTTTTTTTTACAAATTTCATTTGTTTACACCTAAAAATAGTGCATTTCAATATTTGGCGCCCTCTTAAATGAAAGCTAACTTGCACACAAGATTTGAATCAGGTAAAACAAACTAAATAGTTTTTAAAAAATGTAAGCGTGCTAACGTTAGCATGATGACATAGGACAAGTTAGCTTTCTTTTAAGATGGCGCCAAACATTAAAATGCACTATTTTTAGGTGGAAACGTACAAAATTAGTTAAAAAAAACTAGCATAAAACGCAAGCATGCTAACATGCAAAAAATGATAAAAACGGTGGAATTCGAGCACATCCGATGGACGAGAGATTTGAATCAGGTAAAAGTGCCGCCAAAAGGTGTCTATATTTTGTCAAAACATACCAAATTACTTTTAAAAAAACTAGCATAAAATGTCATCATGCTAACATTAGCACACTTACATTTTATGCTAGTTTTTTTAACTAATGTGGTTTGTTTTGACAAAATATAGACACGTTTGGCGGCACTTTTACCTGATTCAAATCTCTCGTCCATCGAATGTGCTCGAATTCCACCGTTTTTTAAAATAATTGTTTTCCATGTTAGCATGCTTACGTTTTATGCTTTTTTTTTTTTTTTTTACTGATTTTGTTTTTTACACCTAAAAATAGTGAATTTTAATATTTGGCGCCATTTTAAAAGAAAGCTAACTTGTCCTATGTCATCATGCTAACGTTAGCACGCTTACATTTTATGCTAGTTTTTTTTTAACTAATTTGGTTGGTTTTGACAAAATATAGACACTTTTGGTGGCACTTTTACCTGATTCAAATCTCTCGTCCATTGAATGTGCTTGAATTCCACTCTTTTTTTATCATTTTTTAGCATGCTTACGTTTTATGCTAGTTTTTTAACAAATTTTGTACGATTACACCTAAAAAATAGTGCATTTTAATATTTGGCGCCATCTTAAAAGAAAGCTAACTTGTCCTATGTCATCATGCTAACGTTAGCACGCTTATATTTTATGCTAGTTTTTTTTAACTCATTTGGTTTGTTTTGACAAAATATAGACAGGTTTGGTGGCACTTTTACTTGATTCAAATCTCTCGTCCATTGAATGTGCTCGAATTCCACCGTTTTTATAATTTTTTCCATGTTAGCATGCTTACGTTTTATGCTAGTTTTTTTTTTTACAAATTTTATTTGTTTACACCTAAAAATAGTGCATTTCAATATTTGGCGCCCTCTTAAATGAAAGCTAACTTGCACAAGAGATTTGAATCACGTAAAACAAACTAAATAGTTTTTTAAAAATGTAAGCGTGCTAACGTTAGCTTGATGACATAGGACAAGTTAGCTTTCTTTTAAGATGGCGCCAAACATTAAAATACAATATTTTTAGGTGTAAACATACAAAATTAGTTTAAAAAATTAGCATAAAACGTAAGCATGCCAACATGCAAAAAATGATAAAAACGGTGGAATTTGAGCACATCCGATGGACGAGAGATTTGAATCAGGTAAAAGTGCCGCCAAACGTGTCTATATTTTGTCAAAACATACCAAATTACTTTAAAAAAAACTAGCATAAAATGTCATCATACTAACATTAGCACACTTACATTTTATGCTAGTTTTTTTTAACTAATGTGGTTTGTTTTGACAAAATATAGACACGTTTGGCGGCACTTTTACTTGATTCAAATCTCTCGTCCATCGAATGTGCTCGAATTCCACCCTTTTTTGTCATTTTTTCCATGTTAGCATGCTTACGTTTTATGCTAGTTTTTTAACAAATTTTGTACGATTACACCTAAAAATAGTGCATTTTAATATTTGCCGCCATCTTAAAAGAAAGCTAACTTGTCCTATGTCATCATGCTAACGTTAGCACGCTTATATTTAATGCTAGTTTTTTTTAACTCATTTGGTTTGTTTTGACAAAATATAGACAGGTTTGGTGGCACTTTTACTTGATTCAAATCTCTCGTCCATTGAATGTGCTCCAATTCCACCCTTTTTATAATTTTTTCCATGTTAGCATGCTTACGTTTTATGCTACTTTTTTTTTAAACTAATTTTGTTTGTTTACGCCTAAAAATAGTGCATTTTAATATTTGGTGCCATCTTAAAAGAAAGCTAAGTTGTCCCATGTCAACATGCTAACGTTAGCACGCTTACATTTTTTGCTAGTTTTTTTTAACTAATTTGGTTTGTTTTGACAAAATATAGACACTTTTGGTGGCATTTTTACTTGATTCAAATCTCTCGTCCATCGAATATGCTCGAATTCCACCGTTTTTTAATTTTTTTTTTCCATGTTAGCATGCTTACATTTTATGCAATTTTTTTTTTGTTACTGATTTTGTTTGTTTACACATAAAAATAGTGAATTTTAATATTTGGCGCCATTTTAAAAGAAAGCTAACTTGTCCTATGTCATCATGCTAACGTTAGCACGCTCATATTTTATGCTAGTTTTTTTTAACTAATGTGGTTTGTTTTGACAAAATAAAGACATGTTTGGCGGCACTTTTACTTGATTCAAATCTCTCGTCCATCAAATATGCTCAAATTTTACCGTTTTTTTTTTCCCAGGTTAAGAGCCTTTGGAAGAGGGTACAGTTTGTCTCGGTATGGTCCCTTGTTTTGTTTTTTTTTGTACGATCCAGTGTGTTGCTCACTTTCACCTTGTAAACAAAGCCTTTATCCAACAAGTATGTCTATCCGGCCCCCACAATGCATTGAAAAAAAACCACGTGCTTTTCAAGCCCTATTCACAGCCCACTCTCCAGTACTCGCGTTTGTCTGTCGGATTTCGCCGGTCGGAAGGTGAAGGTTGCCTTAGGTGGAAGCTTGCGACTCGGCAAGGACGAACACGGTGTTGTCGCTCCAACCAAGAGCTGCCAAAGAAGCAGACTGTTTCATGGATGGAGCTTAAGTGGGCCACGTCTCCACTTTGATTGACAGGACGGGGTGGGGGTGAAGGGGGGGAGTAAAGGTGAAGTGACAGGATGAGAGGCTTTAGGGAGCCGGGAGAAGCTGACAGAGAAGGACTGCAGGGGTGAAAAGCAGCTGGGAGGCAAGATGGAAAGGTGACGGCAGCACTTGGGGTCGACAAGTGGCTGAGGGGGAGAAAAAATGACAGAAAGGGGCTACGGGGGGAGAGGAAGTGAGGCTGGGTAGCAGGTGGAAGGAGCAGGAAGTCTGGAGAATAGGTCACAGTAAAGGTCGGAGGGAGAGAAATGTAAGAGTGATGGAGGCCAAAGGAAACTAAGCACAGAGATGTTTTGGTCCCAGCTGCGCCATCTTCCAACCCCCGGCTACCGCTGTGTCTTGGGAGGGCGGCGGGTGGTCTCCCGAGGCGCACACCCTGTCGCAACGCTGCCTCTCTGTCGCTCCGAGACCTCTCCCGGAGCGCAACCTTTCCACCGGGCCTCGTCAGTCAGCACGGCGTCTTCCCGAGGACGCCCTGAGAAAGACTTCCTGAGTGACAAAACCCGACTCTAAAAGTCGTGAAACCCTTCAACAAGAATCAGCAGTCAGGGAGTCTGAAGTCATTGACTTTCATTTTTATGAAAGCTGCTTTGACAAAGAGAACGGAGAGATGAAAGACACATCTCTGAGACTGGGAACATTTCCTATTGTACTTTATTTTAGGGGAGTCTTAGGATAGTCAATTATTTAATTCGGAGGAGTCTGCTTTGACTATCAACCTCGTAGTCCAAGTGTCGGCCATTAAAGCACCCTCTTCAAGATGATCCCCTGCTGGTCTTCCAAAGGACTGGACGTTCACGTGAAGTCAGGACCCGGGGTGACCACTCCTTATGCATCAGTCGGTGCCGTCTCTGCACCCCGACATGTCTACATAGAAGAGGATCCCCTGCTGGCCCCACTATGAACTGGACGTTCACGTGAAGTCAGGACCCGGGGTGACCACTCCTTATGCATCAGTCGGTGGCGTCTCTGCACCCCGATATGTCTACATAGAAGAGGATTTCCTGCTGGCCCCACTATGAACCGGACGTTCACGTGAAGTCAGGACCCGGGGTGACCACTCCTTATGCATCAGTCGGTGGCGTCTCTGCACCCCGATATGTCTACATAGAAGAGGATCCCCTGCTGGCCCCACTATGAACCAGACTTTCACGTGAAGTCAGGACCCGGGGTGACCACTCCTTATGCATCAGTCGGTGGCGTCTCTGCACCCCGACATGTCTACATAGAAGAGGATCCCCTGCTGGCCCCACTATGAACCGGACGTTCACGTGAAGTCAGGACCCGGGGTGACCACTCCTTATGCATCAGTCGGTGGCGTCTCTGCACCCCGACATGTCTACATAGAAGAGGATCCCCTGCTGGCCCCACTATGAACTGGACGTTCACGTGAAGTCAGGACCCGGGGTGACCACTCCTTATGCATCAGTCGGTGGCGTCTCTGCGCCCCGACGCGTCTACATGCAAGAGGATCCTGCTGGCCCTACCATGGACTGGACTCTCACATTAATAACCGTATCCACTCGGCATCCATTGTACCGGTCACCCACATCTGCGGTCCCTTCCAAGGTTTCTGGTTATTCCCATTGGGTTGAGTTTTTTCCTGCCCTGATGTGGGATCTGAGCCGAGGATGTTGTTGTGGCTTGTGCAGCCCTTTGAGACGTTTGTGATTAAGTAAACTTTGATTGATAGATTGATTGATCTCCATGGAAGGGAGGCCAGTTGAGGGTACAGTGGGTGTATCGGGACAGTCTTCCGAAACATGTAAGACTCGTAGCACACAATGCCACCGTGGTGGTTTCGGCGGGCCGAAGTCAGCCATCGGCCCAGGTGGGACTCGTCGGAAATTGGCGAGAGGGTGTAGCTTTGACCAATTCGCCCTCACTGCTCCCCTCTGACAACACTAAAGGCTGAAATATTCTGCCTTGTCTCGTTCAGGGATGGCACAGTCCACCAGCATGCTAACATTTGAATGCTCATATAAGAGACTTGAGCATACTTTCAAGATGGCGCCAAGTGTGAAAAATCATTTTTAGGTTCAAAAAATACAAAATTAGCAACGAAACTTCCCAAAAAAAATGTTAGCATGCTAACATACTCACAAGTACATGCTAATAGTTACACTGCCCTCTAGTGTTTTGGAAGTGAATTGGAAGTCAGTCAAGCGCTATAAACAAATAAAGACGCCATCAACAAGCTACGTGACTTGTGAACTTGACTATTTCCCCTTTGGACAGCTTTTTACTTTGTTTATTTTCTTTAGATCAAGAGTCTCTAACTCAATTTACATTTATCATTTATCAATATCTTAGAGTTTGAGTCTGAGAGAGGCTGCGCCGCACAAATGATTCACTTCAGAATCCCGATTTAATCACATGATTGAATTCTACCAGCAGCTATATCGACCCTGAAATATGGTCGGCCTTAAGTCCGTGTAAATGAAAACATTTTGTATTTGGACACTATTGAGATAGTCAGAAACACGTCATGTTTAAACATACAAATTTAGCTAAAAAGCTAGCATAAAACGTTAGCATGCAAATGTTAACAAGATGACATAGGACAAGTTGGCGCTAAGATAGCGCAAATATTCAAATTCACTATTTTTAGGTGGGACCATAAAATATTAGCTGAACAACTAGCATAAAACATTAGCATGCTAATTTAAGAGGCGTGAGCATACTTAATCTGTTTTGAAAAAGTTTAATTATAATTATTATACTAATTAATACATTGCAAGAATAGGTTTAAAAGGAGAATCATGTTGAATCGATAATCGACTGAATTGAATCGTCACCCAAGAATCGGAATTATTTTGAAAGATTCACACAATTGCAAATCCCATCCATCCATCCATCCATCTTCTTCCGCTTATCCGAGTTTGGGTCGCGGGGGCAGCAGCCTAAGCAGGGAAGCCCAGACTTCCCTCTCCCCAGCCACTTCGTCCAGTTCCTCCCGGGGGATCCGGAGGCGTTCCCAGGCCAACCGGGAGAGATAGTCTTCCCAACGTGTCCTGGGTCTTCCCCATGGCCTCCTACCAGTCGGACGTGCCCGAAACACCTCCCTAGGGAGGCGTTCGGGTGGCATCCTGACCAGATGCCCGAACCACCTCATCTGGCTCCTCTCCATGTGGAGGAGCAGCGGCTTTACTTTGAGTTCCTCCCGGATGACAGAGCTTCTCACCCTATCTCTAAGGGAGAGCCCCGCCACCCGGCGGAGGAAACTCATTTCAGCCGCTTGTACCCGTGATCTTGTCCTTTCGGTCTTGACCATAGGTAAGGATGGGAACGTAGATCGACCGGTAAATTGAGAGCTTTGCCTTCCGGCTCAGCTCCTTCTTCACCATAATGGATCGATACAGCGTCCGCATTACTGAAGACGCCGCACCGATCCGCCTGTCGATCTCACGATCCACTCTTCCCTCACTCGTGAATAAGACTCCGAGGTACTTGAACTCCTCCACTTGGGGCAAGATCTCCTCCCTAACCCGGAGATGGCACTCCACCCTTTTCCGGGCGAGAACCATGGACTCAGACTTGGAGGTGCTGATTCCCATCCCAGTCGCTTCACATTCGGCTGCGAACCGATCCAGTGAGAGCTGAAGATCTTGGCCAGGTGAAGCCATCAGGACCACATCATCTGCAAATAGCAGAGACCTAATCCTGCAGCCACCAAACCAGATACCCTCAACGCCCTGACTGCGCCTAGAAATTCTGTCCATAAAAGTTATGAACAGAATGGGTGACAAAGGGCAGCCTTGGCGGAGTCCAACCCTCACTGGAAACGTGTCCGACTTACTGCCGGCAATGCAGACTAAGCTCTGACACTGATCATACAGGGAGCGGATAGCCACAATAAGACAGTCCGTTACCCCATACTCTCTGAGCACTCCCCACAGGACTTCCTGAGGGACACGGTCGAATGCCTTCTCCAAGTCCACAAAGCACATGTAGACTGGTTGGGCAAACTCCCATGCACCCTCAAGGACCCTGCCGAGAGTATAGAGCTGGTTCACAGTTCCACGACCAGGACGAAAACCACACTGTTCCTCCTAAATCTGAGGTTTGACTATCCGGCGTAGCCTCCTCTCCAGTACACCTGAATAGACCTTTCCGGGAAGGCTGAGGAATGTGATCCCACGATAGTTGGAACACACCCTCCGGTTCCCCTTCTTAAAGAGAGGAACCATCACCCCGGTCTGCCAATCCAGAGGTACCGGCCCCGATGTCCACGCGATGTTGCAGAGTCTTGTCAACCAAGACAGCCCCACAACATCCAGAGCCTTAAGGAACTCCGGGCGGATCTCATCCACCCCCGAGGAGCTTTTTAACTACCTCGGCAACCTCAGCCCCAGAAATAGGAGAGCCCACCACAGATTCCCCAGGCACTGCTTCCTCATAGGAAGACGTGCTGGTAGGATTGAGGAGGTTTTCGAAGTATTCCCTCCACCGATCCACAACATCCGCAGTCGAGGTCAGCAGAACACCATCCTCACCGTACACGGTGTTGACAGTGCACTGCTTCCCCTTCCTGAGGTGGCGGATGGTGGTCCAGAATCGCTTCGAAGCCGCCCGGAAGTCGTTTTCCATGGCTTCCCCAAACTCCTCCCATGTCTGAGTTTTTGCCTCCCCGACCGCTGAAGCCACACACCGCTTGGCCTGTCGGTACCTGTCTGCTGCCTCCGGAGTCCTATGAGCCAAAAGAGCTCGATAGGACTCCTTCTTCAGCCGGTGTCCACCAGCGGGTTCTAGGATTACCGCCACGACAGGCACCAAGTACCTTGCGGCCATGGCTCCAATCGGCCGCCTCAACAATAGAGGTACGGAACATCGTCCATTCAGACCCAATGTCCAGCGCCTCCCTCGCAATTGCAAAGCCAATGTACAAGTGAAGTTGTCACGTTGTGTAAATGGTAAATAAAAACAGAATACAATGATTTGAAAGTCCTATTCAACTTATATTCAATTGAATAGACTGCAAAGACAAGATACTTAACGTTTGAACTGGAAAACGTTGTTATTTTTTGCAAATATTAGCTCATTTGGAATTGGATGCCTGCAACATGTTTCAAAAAAGCTGGCACGAGTGGCAAAAAAGACTGAGAAAGTTGAGGAATGCTCGTCAAACCCTTATTTGGAACATCCCACAGGTGAACAGGCTAATTGGGAACAGGTGGGTGCCATGATTGGGTATAAAAGCAGCTTCCATGAAATGCTCAGTCATTCACAAACAAGGACGGGGCGAGGGTCGCCACTTTGTCAACAAATGCGTGAGCAAATTGTTTAAGAACAACATTTCTCAACCAGCTATTGCAAGGAATTTAGGGATTTCACTATCTACGGTCCGTAATATCATCAAAAGGTTCAGAGAATCTGGAGAAATCACTGCACGTAAGCGGCAAGGCTGAAAACCAACATTAAAAGCCTGTGACCTTCAAACCCTCAGGCTGGCCCCGGACGGTTGAACAACATAAGCTGTACATCAAGCAAGAATTGGAAAGAATTCCACCTGAGAAGCTTCAAAATGTGTCTCCTCAGTTCCCAAACGTTTACTGAGTGTTGTTAAAAGGAAAGGCCATGTAACACAGTGGTAAAAATACCTCTGTTTGCAATGTGTTGCTGCCATTAAATTCTAAGTTAATGGTTATTTGCAAAGAAAAAATATGTTTCTCAGTGTGAACATTAAATATCTTGTCTTTGCAGTCTATTCAATTGAATATAAGTTGAATATGATTAGCAAATCATTGTATTCTGTTTTTATTGACCATTTACACAACGTGCCAACTTCACTTCTTTTGGGTTTTAATATTAGCATCAAGCTAGCGCATTTTTTGGGAAAGCAGAGTCTTTGATTGATTGATTGAGACTTTTATTAGTAGGTTGCACAGTGAAGTACATATTCCGTACAATTGACCACTAAATGGTAACACCCGAATACATTTTTCAGCTTGTTTAAGTCGGGGTCCACTTAAATTGATTCATGATACAGATATATACTATCATATACACTATCATCATAATACAGTCATCACACAAGATAATCACATTTAATTATTTACATTATTTACAATCAGGGGTGTGGGGGGGGGGGGGGGGTAGGATATGGACAGGAAGTAGTGGACATAGAGAGAGAGAGAGAGAGAGAGAGAGAGAGAGAGAGAGAGAGAGAGAGATCAGAAGGCATAAGAAAAAGTATCTGCATTTGATTGTTTACATTTGATTATTAGCAATCCGGGGAAGGTGTTAGTTTAGGGTTGTAGCTGCCTGGAGGTGAACTTTTATTGCGGTTTTGAAGGAGGATAGAGATGCCCTTTCTTTTATACCTGTTGGGAGCGCATTCCACATTGATGTGGCATAGAAAGAGAATGAGTTAAGACCTTTGTTAGTTCGGAATCTGGGTTTAACGTGGTTAGTGGAGCTCCCCCTGGTGTTGTGGTTATGGCGGTCATTTACGTTAAGGAAGTAGTTTGACATGTACTTCGGTATCAGGGAGGTGTAGTGGATTTTATAGACTAGGCTCAGTGCAAGTTGTTTAACTCTGTCCTCCACCTTGAGCCAGCCCACTTTGGAGAAGTGGGTAGGAGTAAGGTGGGATCTGGGGTGGAGGTCTAGAAGTAACCTGACTAGCTTGTTCTGAGATGTTTGGAGTTTAGATTTGAGGGTTTTGGAGGTGCTAGGGTACCAGGAGGTGCATGCATAATCGAAAAAGGGTTGAACGAGAGTTCCCGCCAGAATCCTCAAGGTGCTTTTGTTGACCAGAGAGGAAATTCTGTAGAGAAATCTCGTTCGTTGGTTAACCTTTTTGATTACCTTCGTTGCCATTTTATCACAGGAAAGGTTAGCCTCTAGAATGGAACCTAGGTAGGTGACCTCATCTTTCCTGGTGATAACAATGTCACCCACTTTTATGGTGAAGTCATTGACTTTCTTAAGGTTGATGTGGGACCCAAACAGGATGGATTCTGTTTTACCCAAGTGTATGGATAGCTTGTTGTCAGCGAGCCGGGTGCAAGTTCTACACAGCTCAGCACTGAGGATTTTCTCCACCTGTGACTTGTCCTTGTCTGATACCAGCAGGGCAGAGTCATCCGCAAACAAAAACAATTCACAGTCGCATGCCGATGACATGTTGTTTATGTATATTAGGAACAGTAAAGGTCCCAATATACTGCCTTGGGGGACTCCACAGCTCACCGAGGGGGGGGACGACACGGTGCCGTGTCTTACTTGACTTACATTGGAGCGTTTTTTTGAGTCGATTTCTTTGTTGGCATGGAAAAAGTTTGGCTGAGTCCGCTCTCAGTGCTGCTGGAGTGATCGCCAAGTACCGAAGTGAAAAGAGTCGACCGTGACGTGGCACCTTTTGGATTTTACTGGAGGACCGGCGGGATTCAGTCGGTGCCAAATGAGTACCAGATTCGGTACCCACTAAAGAACAATCGCCACTTTGATAGAATGTATTATTGTACTATTGTAAACACACTTAAGCGATAGCATCAAATATCTGCAGGAATGTTGTACTGACTTTTGTGAGGTACTCTACATGCAAAATAATTGCCGCAGAACCGAGAAGAAGAACGGCGACCTGCAGCCAGACGGTCACCAAGTTTGCTCTGAGCGTGTTTTCGGACTCGCAGTCGGAACCTCTCCTACTTCTGGCTTTTTTGCAGACTTTGATTTGTTTTGAGACCGTCACTTGCTTCCAGTGCTGCAATCCTGCTGCAACACATGCACAAACTCACCAGGGCAAGACTTCACTTGACTTCCCTCCGCTTTCTGGACCGGCACTATTCCTCTTCAGGCCACGTGATCAGGAATAATCATTTTACTTTAATCAATTGAAAGCAGATTGACGTATTTTTCCATATATTAGCCGCACCGGACTATAAGCCGCAGATATATACGTTGTGAAATGAGTTATTTACACAGAAATATTTATTTACATACCTTAATTGTTTCCTAACAGTGTTTGTAACAAGGCAGTAAAACGGCTGATCAAACAAACAGAAGTCATCGTCATGGACCCTTTAGCTGCGGAAACTAGCTCTCTAATTAGCTAAACAGACTCAAAATATAAGTCGCACTGGACTATAAGCCGCAGGTATATACTGGTACAGAAGATTTAGTAAATATTTATTTACATACTGTACTGTACATACTGTTACAGACACTGTTTGGAAACAGTTAATTTATATACTGTACCTATTTTGTTTCCAAACGGTGTCTGTAACACGGCAGTAAAACGGCTGATAAAACAAAACAGAAGTCATCGTCATGGACCAACTAGCTGCGGAAGCTAGCTCTCTAATTAGCTAAACAGACTCAACATATAAGTCGCACTGGACTATAAGCCGCAGATATACACTGGAACAGAATATTTTGAAAATGTTTATTTACATACTTTAATTGTTTCCAAATGATGTCTGTAACAGGGCAGTAAAACGGCTGATCAAACAAAACAGAAGTCATTGTCATGGACCCACCCGCTGCGGAAACTAGCTCTCTAATTAGCTAAACAGACTCAATATATAAATCGCACTGGAGTATAAGCCGCAGATATATACTGGTACAGAAGATTTTGTAAATCTTTATTTACATACCTTAATTGTTTCCAAACGGTGTCTGTAACAGGGCAGTAAAACGACCGATCAAACAAAACAGAAGTCATCGTCATGGACCCACTAGCTGCGGAAACTATCCCTCTAATTAATTAAACAGACTCAATATATATAGGTCGCACTGGACTATAAGCCGCAGATATATACTGGTACAGAAGATTTTGTAAATGTTTATTTACATACCTTAATTGTTTCCAAACGGTGTCTGTAACAGGGCAGTAAAACGGTTGATCAAACAAAACTAGACCCACTTGCTGTGGAAACTAGCTCTCTAATTAACTAAACAGACTCAATATATATAGGTTGCACTGGACTATAAGCCGCAGATATATACTGGTACATAAGATTTTGTAAAAGTTTTTTTGCATACCTTAGTTGTTTCCAAACTGTGTCTGTAAGAGGGCAGTAAAACGGCTTATCAAACAAACAGAAGTCATCGTCATGGACCCTCTAGCTGCGGAAACTAGCTCTCTAATTAGCTAAACAGACTCAATATATATAGGCCACACTGGACTATAAGCCGCAGGTATATACTGGTCCACAATATTTAGTAAATATTTATTTACATACCTTAATTGTTTCCAAATGGTGTCTGTAACACGGCAGTAAAACGGCTTATCAAACAAACAGAAGTCATCGTCATGGACCCTCTAGCTGCGGAAACTAGCTCTCTAATTGGCTAAACAGACTCAATATATATAGGTCACACTGGACTATAAGCCGCAGATATATACTGGTACAGAAGATTTTGTAAATGTTTATTTACATACCTTGATTGTTTCCAAACGGTGTCTGTAACAGGGCAGTAAAACGGCTGATCTAACAAAACTACACCCTCTAGCTGCAGGAGCTAGCTCTCTTATTAGCTAAACAGACTCAATATATATAGGTCACACTGGACTATAAGCCGCAGATATATACTGGTACAGAAGATTTTGTAAATGTTTATTTACATACCTTGATTGTTTCCAAACGGTGTCTGTAACAGGGCAGTAAAACGGCTTATCTAACAAAACTAGACCCTCTAGCTGCAGGAGCTAGCTCTCTAATTAGCTAAACAGACTCAATATATAAGTCGCACTGGACTATAAACCGCAGATATATACTGGTACAGAAGATTTTGTAAATGTTTATTTACATACCTTAATTGTTTCCAAACGGTGTCTGTAACAGGGCAGTAAAACGGCTTATCTAACAAAACTAGACCCTCTAGCTGCAGGAGCTAGCTCTCTAATTAGCTAAACAGACTCAATATATAAGTCGCACTGGACTATAAACCGCAGATATATACTGGTACAGAAGATTTTGTAAATGTTTATTTACATACCTTAATTGTTTCCAAACGGTGTCTGTAACACGGCAGTAAAACGGCTGATCAAACAAAACTAGACCCACTAGCTGCCAAAGCTAGCTCTCCAATCAGCTAAACAGACTCAATAACTCCACGGTGACGTTTTGGTGAATTTACTGAGGAATTTGTGAAACTGAAACAATGCAAAAATAATGCCGTTGGAAGTTAATAATACTAACACAGAGGCTCGTAAACGTGTGAGCATATTAGCTAATGCTAACGACGCTAGCTCGATTACATTACGATAGCACGCATGAAAACACTCCTACAGACATCACACATGGGACGCTTTAGTAAGTAAGAATTGTTTTAGTTATATTGTAAAACTTGAAAACGTTGCTCGGAGTGAGGAAGGAATAATCCTTTCGAGTCGAAAAAGCCTGTGGGCGGCTCAAAGGCGGGACGGCACTTTTACATCCGGTTGAAAGCTAAGTCTAAACAAAAAGCGAACTCGTCCAGAAGATGGCGCCACCACAGAAACAATAACTAACCTTTTCAGTGTCTGTTTTTTTGTGTTTTATTTTAAACTATTAGCATTATGGATGGTCCGCGAAGACAAATCCATAAATTAGCTGCACCGTTTTATACGCCGCAGTTTTCAAAGCGTAGGGGAAAAAGTTGCATCTTATAGTCCGTAACTTACAGTATTTCTCTGCCTGTGTTTCAAGAGCTAACGCTAACACAATCAGGATGTCAACTTCCTGCACACATGCCCAAAGGTTCCTTCTCAGGGGGTCCCCAAGCCGGGGCGAAAGGGTCACAAACAAAGCAACGAAGCGAAGCGGCAGGGTCAGCAAAAAGGTGTTCTCCCGCTTTGAGCGTTCGCACCCCCCGGCCAGATGTGCAGGGGCGAACCTTCACCCGCTGATCCGCCGTGCCAAACCACGGGCTCCCTTTTTTAATAAAGCGCCCGTACAGCAGCGCCAATACCAGAAGCCCACAGGTAAACAGCGGATGAAATCCCTCTCTCCCTCTCCGACTAAATCATCTAAATAGCAAGAGCCACCTCAGGCACGCACCCGACAGATGGCGGGGAACCGGCGAGGGTCGGCGAGGGGGAGGCGGGGTGTGGCGTCAGAGCTGAGCAGGAACGCTAGGAAGGGATTTTTTTGTTTGTTTACCTTTTAGTCAGCACATTAATGACATCATCATCCTCATCACATGCACCAGTTTGGTCTTCTGTCTGTGGACTCACCGCCACCGCACACCCGGGGTGTCCAAAGTGCGGCCCGGAGCCCATTTTAAGCCTGCAGCACATTCTAAAAATACTATTTAGAAACCCTAAAGAAGTGGAATAAAGGAGCGTTCATATGAGGGGCCGTTAGGGACATTATTCAGAATTACCTCTTTCATACACTACTGAAATGCTCTCACATACACAACTGAAATGTTTTTCTCTCACACACACTACTGAAACACTCTTATACACACTACTGAAACACTCTTATACACACTACTGAAACACTCTTACATAAACAAATGAAATCTTTTTCTCCCACACACACTACTGAAACACTCTTATACACACTACTGAAACACTCTTATACACACTACTGAAACACTCTTATACACACTACTGAAACACTCTTATACACACTACTGAAACACTCTTACATAAACAAATGAAATCTTTTTCTTCCACACTCCTATACACACTACTGAAACACTCTTACATAAACAACTGAAATCTTTTTCTCTCACACACACTACTGAAACACTCTCACACACACTACTGAAACACTCTTATACACACTACTGAAACACTCTTACATAAACAAATGAAATCTTTTTCTCCCACACACACTACTGAAACACTCTTATACACACTACTGAAACACTCTTATACACACTACTGAAACACTCTTATACACACTACTGAAACACTCTTACATAAACAAATGAAATCTTTTTCTTCCACACTCCTATACACACTACTGAAACACTCTTACATAAACAACTGAAATCTTTTTCTCCCACACACACTACTGAAACACTCTTATACACACTACTGAAACACTCTTATACACACTACTGAAACACTCTTATACACACTACTGAAATGCTCTCACATAAACAACTGAAATCTTTTTCTCCCACACACACTACTGAAACACTCTTATACACACTACTGAAATGCTCTCACTTAAACAACTGAAATCTTTTTCTCCCACACACACTACTGAAACACTCTTATACACACTACTGAAACACTCTTATACACACTACTGAAACACTCTTATACACACTACTGAAATGCTCTCACATAAACAACTGAAATCTTTTTCTCCCACACACACTACTGAAACACTCTTATACACACTACTGAAACACTCTTATACACACTACTAAAACACTCTTACAAACACTACTGAAACACTCATATACACACTACTGAAACACTCTTACACACACTACTGAAATGCTCTCACATAAACAACTGAAATCTTTTTCTCCCACACACACTACTGAAACACTCTTATACACACTACTGAAACACTCTTATACACACTACTGAAACACTCTTACAAACACTACTGAAACACTCTTATACACACTACTGAAACACTCTTATACACACTACTGAAACACTCTTACACACACTACTGAAATGCTCTCACATAAACAACTAAAATGTTTTTCTCTCACGCACCCTACTTAAACACTCTTATACACACTACTGAAATGCTCTCACATAAACAACTGAAATCTTTTTCTCCCACACACACTACTGAAACACTCTTATACACACTACTGAAACACTCTTATAAACACTACTGAAACACTCTTACACACACTACTGAAATGCTCTCACATAAACAACTAAAATGTTTTTCTCTCACGCACCCTACTGAAACACTCTTATACACACTACTGAAACACTCTTACATACACTACTGAAACACTCTTAGAAACACTACTGAAACACTCTTACATACACTACTGAAACACTCTTACATACACTACTGAAATGCTCTCACATAAACAACTAAAATGTTTTTCTTTCACGCACCCTACTGAAACACTCTTATACACACTACTGAAACACTCTTATAGACACTACTGAAACACTCTTACATACACTACTGAAATGCTCTCACATAAACAACTAAAATGTTTTTCTTTCACGCACCCTACTGAAACACTCTTATACACACTACTGAAACACTCTTATAGACACTACTGAAACACTCTTACATACACTACTGAAATGCTCTCACATAAACAACTAAAATGTTTTTCTCTCACACACCCTACTGAAACACTCTTATACACACTACTGAAACACTCTTACATACACTACTGAAACACTCTTACACACACTACTGAAACACTCTCACATACACTACTGAAACACTCTTATACACACTACTGAAACACTCTTATACACACTACTGAAACACTCTCACATACACTACTGAAATGCTCTCACATAAACAACTAAAATGTTTTTCTCTCACACACCCTACTGAAACACTCTTATACACACTACTGAAACACTCTTATACACACTACTGAAACACTCTTACATACACTACTGAAATGCTCTCACATAAACAACTAAAATGTTTTTCTCTCACACACCCTACTGAAACACTCTTATACACACTACTGAAACACTCTTACATACACTACTGAAACACTCTTATACACACTACTGAAACACTCTCACATACACTACTGAAACACTCTTATACACACTACTGAAACACTCTTATAGACACTACTGAAACACTCTTACATACACTACTGAAATGCTCTCACATAAACAACTAAAATGTTTTTCTCTCACACACCCTACTGAAACACTCTTATACACCCTACTGAAACACTCTTATACACCCTACTGAAACACTCTTATACACACTACTAAAACACTCTTATACACACTACTGAAACACTCTTATACACACTACTGAAACACTCTTATACACCCTACTGAAACACTCTTATACACACTACTGAAACACTCTTATAGACACTACTGAAACACTCTTACATACACTACTGAAATGCTCTCACATAAACAACTAAAATGTTTTTCTCTCACACACCCTACTGAAACACTCTTATACACCCTACTGAAACACTCTTATACACCCTACTGAAACACTCTTATACACCCTACTGAAACACTCTTATACACCCTACTGAAACACTCTTATACACACTACTAAAACACTCTTATAAACACTACTGAAACACTCTTATACACACTACTGAAACACTCTTATACACACTACTAAAACACTCTTATAAACACTACAGAAACACTCTTATACACACTACTGAAACACTCTTACATACACTACTGACACACTCTCACATACACTACTGAAATGCTCTCACATAAACAACTGACTGTGTTTTTTCTTTCAAACTGTCATTGCTCAAAAAATAATAATGAATCAAAACCAATGTTGTTGTGAACGATTGACCTATTTAAAAATATTGCAGTTTGTTTTGTGGAGAAATATTGCATATTTTGTGTTCGCCATGTACAAGAGCAAAGTGTGCTTTACCAAAAAGGGTATAAACAAACAAATAAAATAAATAAACATAGAACAATGATGAGGTCATGGTGTTAAAACCTGAAAATTGTTACAATTAGTGCACTTATTAATCATGAAAAACTGAATTAATCTGCGATTAATCTCGATTGATTTTGATTTAACTGATCAAAATGTGATTAATTGCAATTCAATATTTTAATCGTTTGGCAGCCCTAGTATATGTGTGTGTGTGTGTGTGTGTGTGTGTGTGTGTGTGTGTGTGT
The DNA here is from genome assembly GCF_033978785.1 of Entelurus aequoreus. Taxonomy (NCBI): domain Eukaryota; kingdom Metazoa; phylum Chordata; class Actinopteri; order Syngnathiformes; family Syngnathidae; genus Entelurus; species Entelurus aequoreus. The sequence continues at coordinate 73,936,576 of NC_084739.1, forward strand.
GTGTGTGTGTGTGTGTGTGTGTGTGTGTGTGTGTGTGTGTGTGTGTGTGTGTGTGTGTGTGTGTGTGTGTGTGTGTGCATATGTATATAGATTTATATATGTGTGTGTATATGTCTGTATGTGTATATATGTATGTATGTATATACATGTGTATATATATATGCGTGTATGTACTGTATATGTGTGTATATACAGCATGTGTGTATGTATATGTGTGTGTATATACAGTAAGTGTGTATATGTGTGTGTATTTATGTGTGTGTATATATATATAAAGTATGTATATGTGTGTGTGTGTGTGTGTATATATATATATATATATATATATATATATATATATATATATATATATTTGTATACATATTTGTGTGTGTGTATATGTATAGGGGCTATATATATGTGTGTGTGTGTGTGTGTGTGTGTGTGTGTGTGTGTGTGTGTGTGTGTGTGTGTGTGTGTGTGTGTGTGTGTGTGTGTGTGTGTGTGTGTGTGTGTGTGTGAGAGTGTGTATGTTTATATATATATATATATATATATATATATATATATATATAGTTACTTTACATGCATTTACACCCTTGCTCTATTGTACTCTGTTGTATATCGTATTGTATACTCTATTGTAGATTGTATTGTATACTCTATTGCAGGGGTGGGCAATTAATTTTTACCGGGGGCCGCATGAGCAACCCGAGCACTGCTGGAGGGCCACATCGACAATATTTCAATTAAATTTTGCTCAATATTATTTTTGATATATACCGTAAGATAAATAATAATAATAATAATTAATAATAATAGTAATACTTCAACATAGTGTGTGTAACAGCATTCCATGACTAATATAAATAAATTAACATTAATAATAAATGACAGTAAAATAAGCACACGTATGACTGAGGAGTCATAGTGTAATTTTGTGTGGTGTTTGAGTTGTCCGACTTTTTGTGTGGCCATAAACGCACCAGTGGTTTAGTGCTATGCGTGTTGGTGACAGATGACAAGTTGGTCTTGGCCTGGTTTGTACGGCAGAAAATGACTAGTTTTTCGAGATAGAATTGTTTTACTCATGTTTTTGGTGTGGTTATGTCCGAATATAAACAGTTTTGTTCAATAAAGTGTTCGATATAATTCCTGTCCTCGAAGCATCTCGATAGACGTTACAATAATTGAACGGTGTTGACGAACACCGTTAGGGCCGCTTGTTGTCACTGTCACTCAAAGTTGCATTGCAAAATTACATAGAATATATATGTTTATTTTGTTTAGAATTCAGATGGGATTTGATTTGGTGCGCGGCATATATTTGCTGCGCGCAGCGGACGCTTGAGCAGTGCGCAATTGCGCAGGCGCGCACCTTAGAGGGAACGTTGCTTTGCAGTTCATGTCTTGTTGAAAACACACCATTTGTCATCAACTTTTCTCTTTTTAGCGTCTCGGGTGTAAACCGTGCATCACTTGTCGCTGCATATGCACCTTCACTCGCAGGTTACACATGGACACACGCCCATAAATAATACTTTTCAAAATAAAAGCAGCACAGTTGTATTGCGCGCACGACATAGATGTTTTTTCAACTTTATTTTGTAATTAATGATTGCAGCTGTTCACAATCACGCACACGCATACGTCCACACGGAAGTAATACAAATAACGATTTTCAAAACAAAAGCAGCACCGTTGTATTGCACACTCGACATAGATACTTTTTTAAATTTATTTTGTAATTTATAATTGGCCTCACGCGGGCCGGACAGGGACGCACAAAGCGCCGGATGCGGCCCGCGGGCCGCAGAATGCCCAGGTCCGCTCTATTGTATTGTGTACTCTATTGTAGATTCTATTATGTACTATATTGTATTGTATACTCTATTGTGGATTGTATTGTATATTCTATTGTATTGTGTACTCTATTGTAGATTGTATTGTACACTCTATTGTAGATTCTATTATATACTATATTGTATTGTATACTCTAGTGTAGGTTGTACTGTATACTCTATTGTATATTGTATTGCAGGGGTCACCAACGCGGTGCCCGCGGGCACCAGTTAGCTCGTAAGGACCAGATGAGTAGCCCGCTGGCCTGTTCTAAAAATAGCTCAAATAGCAAGCTGATCTCGCTTTGCCCGACATTTTTAATTCTAAGAGAGACAAAACTCAAATAGAATTTGAAAATCCAAGAAAATATTTTAAAGACTTGGTCTTCACTTGTTTAAATAAATTCATTATTTTTTTTACTTTGCTTCTTATAACTTTCAAAAAGACAATTTTAGAGAAAAAATACAACCTTAAAAATGATTTTAGGATTTTTAAACACATATACCTTTTTACCTTTTAAATTCCTTCCTCTTCTTTCCTGACAATTTAAATCAATGTTCAAGTAAATTTATGTTTTTTATTGTAAAGAATAATTAATAGATTTTAATTTAATTCTTCATTTTAGCTTCTGTTTTTTCGACGAAGAATATTTGTGAAATATTTCTTCAAACTTATTATGATTAAAATTCAAAATAATTATTCTGGCAAATCTAGAAAATCTGTAGAATCAATTTTAAATCTTATTTCAAAGTCTTTTGAATTTCTTTTAAAAATTTTGTTCTGGAAAATCTAGAAGAAATAATGATTTGTCTTTGTTAGAAATATAGCTTCTTCCAATTTGTTAAATATTCTAACAAAGTGTAGATTGGATTTTAACCCATTTAAAAGATGTCATCAAAATTCTAAAATTAATCTTAATCAGGAAAAATTACTAATGAAGTTCCATAAATTCTTTTTTTAATTTTTTCAAAAAGATTCGAATTAGCTAGTTTTTCTCTTCTTTTTTTCGGTTGAATTTTGAATTTTAAAGAGTCGAAATTGAAGATAAACTATGTTTCAAAATTTAATTGTCATTTTTTTCGTGTTTTCTCCTCTTTTAAACAGTTCAATTAAGTGTAAATATCATTAATTATTAATAATAACATAGAGTTAAAGGTAAATTGAGCAAATTGGCTATTTCTGGCAATTTATTTAAGTGTTTATCAAGCTGGTAGCCCTTCGCATTAATCACTACCCAAGAAGTAGCTCCTGGTTTCAAAAAGGTTGGTGACCCCTGTTGTATTGTATACAATATTGTATTGTATACTCTATTGTATATTGTATTGTATACAATATTGTATTGTATATTGTATTGTATACAATATTGTATTGTATATTGTATTGTATACAATATTGTATTGCATCTGAGGACGAGGCATTATTCCCCAAATAAGAAGCAATAAAATGTTTCAGTTTGGCAGTTTTGCAAGTGTGAATCCAGGTGAGGAGTGAACCTTTACTCCCAGAAACAATTGATGTAAAAAGTGGTCCCATAGTTGCCATTTAGAGACCACTTACTGGCACATAATGCCTTTTGTTTACTGACCTGTAGACTTACAATCATTTGAGAGGAAAGCGAAAGTGAGCTCGGCTTTCACTTTAATCCACTGTACACCCTCTCCCGCCCCTCTTATGAGACGTGACCTACAGTAACATTGTTGTTGTCATGACAACGTGACCGACCCATGTTCTAAACAGTAACCCAGATATGACAAGATTTACATAAGCAGTGAAGTTGTCACGTTGTGTAAACGGTAAATAAAAACAGAATACAATGATTTGCAAATCCTTTTCAACTTATATTCAATTGAATAGACTGCGAAGACAAGATATTTCATGTTCACACTGGAAAACTCTGTTAATTTTTGCAAATATTAGCGCATTTGAAATTTGATGCCTGCAACACGTTTCAAAAAAGTTGGCACAAGTGGCGAAAAAGACTGAGAAAGTTGAGGAATGCTCATCAAACACTTATTTGGAACATCCCACAGGTGAACAGGCTAATTAGGAACAGGTGGGTGCCATGATTGGGTACAAAAGCAGCTTCCATGAAATGCTCAGTCATTCACAAACAAGGACGGGGCGAGGGCCACCACTTTGTCAACAAATGCGTGAGCAAATTGTCCAACAGTTTAAGAACAACATTTCTCAACCAGCTATTGCAAGGAATTTAGGCATTTCACCATCTACGCTCCGTAATATCATAAAAAGGTTCAGAGAATCTGGAGAAATCACTGCACGTAAGCGATGATATTACGGACCTTCGATCCCTCAGGCGGTACTGCATCAAAAAGTGACATCAGTGTGTAAAGGATATCACCACATGGGCTCAGGAACACTTCAGAAAACCACTGTCAGTAACTACTGTTTGTCGCTACATCTGTAAGTGCAAGTTAAAACTCTACTATGCAAAGCCATAGCCATTCATCAACAACACCCAGAAACGCCGCCGGCTTCGCTGGGCCCGAGCTCATCTAAGATGGACTGATACAAAGTGGAAAAGTGTTCCGTGGTCTGACGAGTCCACATTTCAAATTGTTTTTGGAAACTGTGGACGTCGTGTCCTCCGGACCAAAGAGGAAAAGAACCATCCGGATTGTTCTAGGCTCAAAGTGTAAAAGCCAGCATGTGTGATGGTATGGGGGTGTATTAGTGCCCAAGAGATGGGTAACTTACACATCTGTGAAGGCACCATTAATGCTGAAAGGTACATACAGGTTTTGGAGCAACATATGTTGCCATCCAAGCAACGTTATCATGGACGCCCCTGCTTATTTCAGCAAGACAATGCCAAGCCACGTGTTACAACAGCATGGCTTCATAGTAAAAGAGTGCGGGTACTAGACTGGCCTGCCTGAAGTCCAGACCTGTCTCCCATTGAAAATGTGTGGCGCATTATGAAGCCTAAAATACCACAAGGGAGACCCCCGGACTGTTGAACAACTTAAGCTGTACATCAAGCAAGAATGGGAAAAAATTCCACCTGAGAAGCTTCAAAAATGTGTCTCCTCAGTTCCCAAACGTTTACTGAGTGTTGTTAAAAGGAAAGGCCATGTAACACAGTGGTAAAAATGCCCCTTTTTTGCAATGTGTTGCTGCCATTAAATTCTAAGTTAATGATTATTTGCACACAAAAAAATGAAGTTTCTCAGTGGGAACATGAAATATCTTGTCTTTGCAGTCTATTCAATTGAAAATACAGCAAAATTAATTGTCCTAATCAATTATTTGTCTGTGTTTTCCAAGAGGATAAAGTCGTTTTCCCACTTCCTCCCTTTCCTACTTTTGTGTGCCCCTCTTGGAAAAGTTGGACAACAAACTGCGTGTTTACTTTTGATTCCTTGGGCAAGCCATTTTTGCAGAAAACTAAAAATCAATAGTGCTTTCAGTGGCTTGTTATACCAGCTGGTGGAATCCATTATGCTTCTATTGCTTGAAGACTATTGCCAGCACACAACATGGCCTGATAGGAGATGGAGGGGGAGATGGATCGATAGGGAGATGGATACTTGCGAGTCGTGTGCGATACCACTGCTTGTCTTTACCCCCCCCACACCAAGTGGAATTCAGGCTGATCCCATTCAGGTATCTAACGTGTCTGCTAACATTTCAAAAGTGTCGTATTTTCAAATAATAACATAGCTATCTAAAAATATATATACAGTAATATAAGCCACACCCACTATATTTAAGAAGAAAAAATGTGCTTCCATATATTAGCCACACCGGAGTATAAGTCGCAGATACACTATATTGCCAAAAGTATTTGGCCACCCATCCAGATGATCAGAATCAGGTGTCTGTATAAAATCAAGCACTTAGGCATGGAGACTGTTTCTACAAACATTTGTGAAAGAATGGGCCGCTTTCAGTGATTTCCAGCGTGGAACTGTCATAGGATGCCACCTGTGCAACAAATCCAGTCGTTGAAATTTCCTCACTCCTAAATATTCCAACGTCAACTGTCGGCTTTATTATGACAAAATGGAAGATTTTGGGAACAACAGCAACTCAGCCACCAAGTGGTAGGCCACGTGAACTGACAGAGAGGGGTCAGCGGATGCTGAAAGCGCATAGTGCAAAGACTTTCTGCACAGTCAGTCGCTGCAGAGCTCCGAACTTCATGTGACCTTCCAATTAGCCCACGTGCAGTACGCAGAGAGCTTCGTGGAATGGGTTTCCATGGCCGATCAGCTGCATCTAAGCCATGCATCACCAAGTCCAATGCAAAGCGTGGGATGCAGTGGATGTGGGCTCTAGAGCAGTGGATGAATCACACTTTTCCGTCTGGCAATCTGATGGACCAGTCTGGGTTTGGAGGTTGCCAGGAGAACGCTACATTTCGGACTGCATTGTGCCGAGTGTGAAATTTGGTGGAGGAGGAATTATGGTGTGGGGTTGTTTTTCAGGAGTTGGGCTAGGCCCCTTAGTTCCAGTGAAAGGAACTTTGAATGCTCCAGGATACCAAAACATTTTGGACAATTCCATGCTCCCAACCTTGTGGGAACAGTTTGGAGCGGGTCCACTTCCTCTTCCAACATGACTGTGCACCAGTGCACAAAGCAAGGTCCATAAAGACATGGATGACAGAGTCTGGTGTGGATGAACTTGACTGGCCTGCACAGAGTCCTGACCTGAACACCTTTGGGATGAATTAGAACGGAGACTTGAGAGCCAGGCCTTCTCGACCAACATCAGTGTGTGACCTCACCAACGCGCTTTTGGAAGAATGGTGGAAAATTCCTATAAACACACTCCGCAACCTTGTGGACAGCCTTTCCCAGAAGAGTTGAAGTTGTAATAGCTGCAAAAGGTGGACCGACATCATATTGAACCCTATGGGTTAGGAATGGGATGGCACTTCAAGTTCATATGTGAGTCAAGGCAGGTGGCCAAATACTTTTTGGCAATATAGTGCATATACGTTGTGAAATGAGTTATTTACACAGAAATATTTTTGGAAATGTTTGTTTACTTACCTTGTTTCCAAACGGTGCCTGTAAAACAGCTGATCAAACAAAACAGAAGTCATCGAGCTCTCGATAACACCACGGGGACGTTTTGGGGAATTTACTAAGGAATTTGTGAATATATCAGTATATATAATATACTGTGTATATATATATATATATGGATTGAAAATGAACACCAATGAGTTGACTGATGAACATAATCACAATATTTATGACAAAATGGAAATGCCGCCCCCTACCTCAAAGAACTACTCACCCCCAAATCCTCCACACGACACCTACGGTCCGGACAGGCTAACCTCCTCCAGCCTCCAAGGACAAAGCTGCGAATTATGGGAGACCGGGCTTTCTGCTCTGCCCCTCCCTGACCACCTGATGGCACCACAGACTGTGAATGCTTTTAAAAAAGGCTTAAAAACCCTTCTTTAAAAAAAAAAAAATTTAAGCCTTTTTTTAGATATATGCATACTAGTTTTAGCTATTTGGCTGTTCTAGTTTTTATTTGTATTTATTTTTTATTATCTTTTTAATTTATTTATTTATTTATTTGTTTATTTAAGGCTTAAAAACCCTTCTTTTAAAAAAATAATAAAATAAAATAAAAAAATTTAAAAAGCCTTTTTATAGATATAAGCGTACTCGTTCTAGCTATTAGGCTGTTCTAGTTTGGTTTTTTTAATACACTGTAGCACTTTGAGGTTGTTTTGTTCAATGTAAAGTGCTTTTTACAAATAAAATCTATTATTATTATTAATAAAGATAGAATACTATTAACCGCAACATGTAAGTGTAAAAAACTAAAAAAAAACATTATAATTTGTACTTTTTCAGAATGTGCTTGGTCTATTTTTAAACAAAGAAAACAATCAGAAGTTGTCTTTATTTTTAAGTTATTGTGCCATGATTTTATCAGTCCGGCCCACTTGGGAGTAGATTTTTCTCCATGCGGCCCCCGATCTAAAATGTACGGAGCCCCTAAAGGGACATGGGGGGAGGGGGAATTTATATATATATTTTTTTTTTAGACATGTATCTCGTGTGCACGAGAAACTTTCTTGTGTGCACGAGAAACTTTTTATAAAGTTATAAAAAAAAATTTAAAATGTATAATTTTTTTTTGTTTGTTTTTTTAGACATGTATCTCGTGCGCACGAGAAACATGTCTAAAAAAAAATTAAATTTCAAATTTATTTTTTATAACTTTAAAGTTATAAAAAAAAATAAAAAAAATGTATACTTTTGTTTGTTTTTTTAGACATGTGTCTCTTGCGCACGAAAAACTATCTCGTGCACACGAGAAACTTTCTCGTGCGCACGAGATAGTTTCTCGTGTGCACGAGAAACTTTTTATAAAGTTATAAAAAAAAAATGTAAAAAATTTATAATTTTTTTTTGTTTGTTTTTTTAGACATGTACCTCGTGCGCATGAGAAACACGTCTAAAAAAAATTAAAAAAAATAAAATTTCAAATTTATTTTTTATAACTTTAAAGTTATAAAAAAAAATTTTAAAAATGTATACTTTTGTTTGTTTTTTTAGACATGTGTCTCTTGCGCACGAAAAACTATCTCGTGCGCACGAGAAAGTTTCTTGTGTGCACGAGAAAGTTTCTCGTGTGCACGAGAAACTTTTTATAAAGTTATAAAAAAAAAATTAAAATGTATAATTTTTTTTTGTTTGTTTTTTTAGACATGTATCTCGTGCGCACGAGAAACATGTCTAAAAAAAAATTTAAAAAAATAAAATTTCAAATTTATTTTTTATAACTTTAAAGTTATAAAAAAAAAATTAAAAAATGTATACTTTTGTTTGTTTTTTTAGACATGTGTCTCTTGCACACGAAAAACTATCTCGTGCGCACGAGAAAGTTTCTCGTGTGCACGAGAAACTTTTTATAAAGTTATAAAAAAAAATGTAAAAAAATTATAATTTTTTTTTGTTTGTTTTTTTAGACATGTACCTCGTGCGCATGAGAAACATGTCTAAAAAAAAATTTAAAAAAATAAAATTTCAAATTTATTTTTTATAACTTTAAAGTTATAAAAAAAAATTAAAAAAATGTATACTTTTGTTTGTTTTTTTAGACATGTGTCTCTTGCGCACGAAAAACTATCTCGTGCGCACGAGAAACTTTTTATAAAGTTATAAAAAAAAATGTAAAAAATTTATAATTTTTTTTTGTTGGTTTTTTTAGACATGTACCTCGTGCGCAGGAGAAACATGTCTAAAAAAAAAATGTTTAAAAACAAAATTTCTAATTTATTTTTTATAACTTTATAAAAAGTTTCTCGTTCGCACGAGATACATGTCTAAAAAAAAAAATTTAAAAAAGAAAATTTCTAATTTATTTTTTATTTTTCATAACTTTATAAAAAGTTTCTCGTTCGCACGAGATAAATGTCTAAAAAAAATATAAATGAATAAAAAAATTCCCCCATGTCCCTTTAGGGGCTCCGTAAAAATGAGTTTGACTCAACAGTGTTTTTTTGTTTTGTTTTACAAAAAATTTCTATAATTGCCGTTCGCGAAGAAAAATCCATAACTTAGCCGCATGGTTCGAGGTTTAGGAAAATAGTCCGGGATTTAGGGTATTTTAGTAAGTGTGTGCACAGGATGATTGACTAATAGTGACCTCATTTAGTTTCCAACTACAAGCTGCATCATATAACCTCCTGTGTGTTTTCTGCATTATAGAGTTTCACATAACATTTTGAATGACGATCATTCTCGGAAAATATCTGCGTCTAAAAAGTGTGGAAAAGAGAGCCAGAAGTGGTCGGTGGATGAGAATACATCTGAAGGTTAAATATGATGCGGAAATAGAACCAATTGCAGGAAATATGTTCTTAGAATTCTTCCTCTTTCTTTTCCAAGTGCTCACATCCCTGAAGAGCATCAAGGACAAGAAAGAGAGCACCAACACAGACCACCACAACACAAAACAAAGGAACGGACCAAGAGAGCCAACTCCGTCCTAGGCTGCCCACTAGCTCTCCACCAATGTCCAAGTCCACCCGGATGAGTGAGAATCCATCCAGAGCATTTTGCCACCATTTACCCCAGAGTCCATTATTTCATGTATGTTAGCTGTTAGCATGCTAACATTAGTACGCTAACATTTTTTTGTTAATTTTGCAACCATTTACCCAAGGGTCATCTAACTTAGTACTTCATACATGCTAACTGTTAGCATGCTAACTTTTTGAGCCAAATTTGCTCCCGTACACCTCACAGTCATATAACTGGGCTGGTGATGCATGCTTACCGTTAGCATGCTAACTTTTTCAGCCATTTCCGCAGGCGTACACCTTACAGTCATTAAACGTAGTACATGACACATGCTAACTGTTAGCATGCTAGCTTTCCTAGCTGATTTAGCTCGCGTACGCCTCAGAGTCGTATAATTTGGTACGTGATATATGCATACTGTTAGCATGCTAGCTTTTTTGTTAATTTTGCGACATTTACTCCAGAGTCATTTAACTTAATACTTCATATATGTTAGCTGTTAGCATGCTAACATTAGTACGCTAACATTTTTTTGTTAATTTTGCAACCATTTACCCAAGGGTCATCTAACTTAGTACTTCTTATATGCTAACTGTTAGCATGCTAACTTTTTGAGCCAAATTTGCTCCCGTACACCTCACAGTCATATAACTGGGCTGGTGATGCATGCTTACCGTTAGCATGCTAACTTTTTCAGCCATTTCCGCAGGCGTACACCTTACAGTCATTAAACGTAGTACATGACACATGCTAACTGTTAGCATGCTAGCTTTTCTAGCTGATTTAGCTCGCGTACGCCTCAGAGTCGTATAATTTGGTACGTGATATATGCTTACTGTTAGCATGCTAGCTTTTTTGTTAATTTTGCGACATTTACTCCAGAGTCATTTAACTTAATACTTCATATATGTTAACTGTTAGCATGCTAGCATTACCATCCGAACTTTTTTGCTAATTTTGCAACCATTTACCCCAACCATTTACCCCAGTACTTCATATATCCTAACTGTTAACATGCTAACAATTTTAGCAAAATTTTCCCCGGTACACTTCACAGCCATATAACTTTGTACGTGATATATGCTTACTCTTAGCATGCTAACATCAAATCATGCTAACTTTTTTTAGCTATTTTCGCAGGTGTACACTTTACAGTCACGACACTTGGTACATGATTTCTAGCTGATTTAGCTCGGGTAGGCCTCAGAGTCGTATAATTTAGTACGTGATATATGCTTACTGTTAGCATGCGAACATCAGCATGCTTTCTTTTTTGTTAATTTTGCAACATTTACCCCAGTCATTCAACTTAATACTTCATACATGTTAACTGTTAGCATGCTAACATTACCATGCTAACTTTTTTGCTATTTTTGCAACCATTTACCCCAGTACTTCATATATCTTAACTGTTAACATGCTAACATTTTTTGCAAAATTTTCACCGGTACACCTCACAGTCATATAATTTGGTACGTGATAGATGCTTACTGTTAGCATGCTAACATCAAATCATGCTAACTTTTTTAGCTGTTTTCGCAGGCCTACGCCTTTATAGTCACGACACTTGGTACATGACACATTCTAACTGTTAGTATGCTAGCTTTTCTAGCTGATTTAGCTCGCGCACGCCTCAGAGTCGTACAATTTGGTACGTGATATATGCTTACTGTTAGCATGCTAACATCAAATCATGCTAACTTTTTAAGATGTTTTCGCAGGCCTACGCCTTTATAGTCACGACACTTGGTACATGACACATTCTAACTGTTAGCATGCTAGCTTTTCTAGCTGATTTAGCTCGCGCACGCCTCAGAGTCATACAATTTGGTATGTGATATATGCTTACTGTTAGCATGCTAACATCAAATCATGCTGCTTTTTTTATCTATTTTTGCAGGCGTACGCCTTTACAGTCACGACACTTGGTACATGACACATGCTAACTGTTAGCATTCTAGCTTTTCTAGCTGATTTACGCCTCAGTCGTATAATTTGGTACGTGATATATGCTTACTGTTAGCATGCTAACATCAGCATGTTATCTTTTTTGTTAATTTTGCAACATTTACCCCACAGTCATTTAACTTAATACTTCATATATCCTAACTGTTAGCGTGCTAACTTTATTGCTAATTTTGCAACCATTTACCCAGGGTCATCTAACTTAGTACTTCATATATCCTAACTGTTAGCATGCTAACTTTATTGCTAATTTTGCAACCATTTACCCACGGTCATCTAACTTAGTACTTCATATATCCTAACTGTTAGCGTGCTAACTTTATTGCTAATTTTGCAGCCATTTACCCAGGGTCATCTAACTTAGTACTTCATATATCCTGTTAGCATGCTAACTTTTTTAGCCAAATTTGCCCCGGTACACCTCACAGTCATATAACTCGGTAAGTGATATATGCTTACTGTTAGCATGCTAACTTTTTCAGCCATTTTCGCAGGCGTACACCTTACAGTCATTAAACATAGTACATGACACATGCTAACTGTTAGCATGCTAGCTTTTCTAGCTGATTTAGCTCGCGTATGCCCCAGAGTCGTACAATTTGGTATGTGATACATGCTTACTGTTAGCATGCTAACATCAAATCATGCTAACTTTTTTTAGCTATTTTCGCAGGCCTACGCCTTTACAGTCACGACACTTAGTACATGACACATGCTAACTGTTAGCATGCTAGCTTTTCCATCTGATTTAGCTCGCGTAAGCCTCAGAGTCGTACAATTTGGTACGTGATATATGCTTACTGTTAGCATGCTAACATCAAATCATGCTAACTTTTTTTAGCTATTTTCGCAGGCCTACGCCTTTACAGTCACGACACTTAGTACATGACACATGCTAACTGTTAGCATGCTAGCTTTTCCATCTGATTTAGCTCGCGTACGCCTCAGAGTCGTACAATTTGGTACGTGATACATGCTTACTGTTAGCATGCTAACATCAAATCATGCTAACTTTTTTTAGCTATTTTCGCAGGCCTACGCCTTTACAGTCACGACACTTAGTACATGACACATGCTAACTGTTAGCATGCTAGCTTTTCCATCTGATTTAGCTCGCGTACGCCTCAGAGTCGTACAATTTGGTACGTGATATATGCTTACTCTTAGCATGCTAGCTTTTCCATCTGATTTAGCTCGCGTACGCCTCAGAGTAGTACAATTTGGTACGTGATATATGCTTACTCTTAGCATGCTAGCTTTTTTTTGTTAATTTTGCAACATTTACCCCAGAGTCATTTAACTTAAGACTTCATATATGTTAACTGTTAGCATGCTAACACTAACATGCTAACTTTTTTTTGCAAATAACTCGGTACTTGTCGCATCGAAACGGTCGGAAATTGCCTGGCTTCTAGTTAAGGTATATATATATATATATTAAAAAAATGGTCCTACCACGTACTTAGGTGGTGAGAAAGTAAGTTGTCGGGTAAACCGAGGCCTTCCTATACGTCCGGAGAGAATGGGAGAAGAAATGACATCACTTTCTGGGTCCTGCCGGCATTTAAGCGCCCTCATTCATCCTCCTCTCCCCTTATCTCTCCTCCCACAACTGTCCTCCTCTCAGCAGGGTGCCTATTGGCTAATGGAGTGCGGCAGCAGAATTAATTGCAATTCAGAGTGTGTCTCTGCCAGGAGGAAAGATGTGACGAGCACCAGAAACAGACTGCACCCCGCCGTCGGACCTGATGTCCCAACTGTCCGCGGCCCCGGCACTTTCCGGGGCCCCCCGCCACTGCACAAGGAGCACCAAGGGCGAAGACGTCCAAGGTCCCCACACACAAGTTTGTCTTACACACTTCCAAGCGTTGTCTTTCTAAGTGCTCGTTTTGGGTTATTTAGGAATTGCAAAATGGTTCAAAGATTGCCTGGTTTTGTTCCAAAGTCAACAGTTAATGGAGGGGCGGGCGCCCGGAGAAGGAAGGTGCTGAGTAAAAATGGAGGAGCCGTAAAAAGGCAAGTGTTAAATGGCTGCAGGTGGAATTAGCCTGCACAACACATATAGGGAGAGTCGTAAAAGAAAAAAAGAAAGATGTAGGTCAGTAAACAGAAAACAAAAAGAAGAGGCGAAGAAAGACTCTTTAAGTGGCGTTTGTTGTCAGGTGTAGTGTGAGGTCATGCTGCCCTCAAGTGGTGATGGGCGGTACTGCATCACTGCCTCGTTTTCACTGAGGGCCCCAATGCAGTTATATGGCTCCTTGTAACAGTAAATATATACGACTTGTAACCTCTTAAACTGCACTTTTTGGGGTATTTTGCCAATCGTTCACAATCATTATGAGGGATAAGAACACACACGTCTTCATTTTTTACATTTTTTTTTAGGATTTTAAAGAAGATTAGAAAAAATGCTTGGAAGATGCAGGTAATGAAGTCACATTTGTAGCCTTCAAAGCTTCTAAAACAACTTCAAAACCCTCCATCAACAAGACACCTTCATAACAATATGTAATATGTACAATATACACACTGCAAGTATATATATAATGTAGTAATAGACACCTTCATAACAATATGTAATACGTACAATATACACACTGCAAGTATATATATAATGTAGTAATAGACACCTTCATAACAATATGTAATATGTACAATATACACACTGCAAGTATATTAATAATGTAGTAATAGACACCTTCATAACAATATGTAATATGTACAATATACACACTGCAAGTATATATATAATGTAGTAACAGACACCTTCATAACAATATGTAATATGTACAATATACACACTGCAAGTATATATATAATGTAGTAACAGACACCTTAATAACAATATGTACAATATACACACTGCAAGTATGTATATAATGTAGTAACAGACACCTTCATAACAACATGTAATATGTACAATATACACACTGCAAGTATATATATAATGTAGTAACAGACACCTTCATAACAATATGTAATATGTACAATATACACACTGCAAGTATATATATAATGTAGTAATAGTTCATAACAATATGTAATATGTACAATATACACACTGCGAGTATATATATAATGTAGTAATAGTTCATAACAATATGTAATATGTACAATATACCCACTGCGAGTATATATATAATGTAGTAACAGACACCTTCATAACAATATGTACAATATACACACTGCAAGTATATATATAAAGTAGTAAAAGTTCATAAAAATACATAATATGTACAATATACACACTGCAAGTATATATATAATGTAGTAACAGACACCTTCATAACAATATGTAATTTGTACAATATACACACTGCAAGTATATATATAATGTAGTAATAGACACCTTCATAACAATATGTAATATGTACAATATACACACTGCAAGTATATATATAATGTAGTAATAGACACCTTCATAACAATATGTAATATGTACAATATACACACTGCAAGTATATATAAAATGTAGTAACAGACACCTTCATAACAATATGTAATATGTACAATATACACACTGCAAGTATATATATAATGTAGTAACAGACACCTTCATAACAATATGTAATATGTACAATATACACACTGCAAGTATATATATAATGTAGTAACAGACACCTTCATAACAATATGTACAATATACACACTGCAAGTATGTATATAATGTAGTAACAGACACCTTCATAACAATAAGTAATATTTACAATATACACACTGCAAGTATATATATATAATGTGGTAATAGACACCTTCATAACAACATGTAATATGTACAATATACACACTGCAAGTATATATATAATGTAGTAATAGTTCATAACAATATGTAATATGTACAACATACACACTGCGAGTATATATATAATGTAGTAATAGTTCATAACAATATGTAATATGTACAATATACACACTGCGAGTATATATATAATGTAGTAATAGTTCATAGCAATATGTAATATGTACAATATACCCACTGCGAGTATATATATAATGTAGTAACAGACACCTTCATAACAATATGTACAATATACACACTGCAAGTATATATATAAAGTAGTAAAAGTTCATAAAAATATATAATATGTACAATATACACACTGCAAGTATATTTATAATGTAGTAACAGACACCTCCATAACAATATGTAATTTGTACAATATACACACTGCAAGTATATATATAATGTAGTAATAGACACCTTCATAACAAATGTAATATGTACAATATACACACTGCAAGTGTACATTTCATGTAGTAATAGTTCATAACAATATGTAATATGTATAATATACACACTGCTAGTATATATAATGTAGTAATAGACACCTTCATAACAATATATAATATGTACAATATACACACTGCAAGTATATATATAATGTAGTAAAAGTTCATAAAAATATATATGTACAATATACACACTGCAAGTATTCATATAATGTAGTAGCAGACACCTTCATAACAATATGTAATATGTACAATATACACACTGCAAGTATATATATAATGTAGTAACAGACACCTTCATAACAATATGTACAATATACACACTGCAAGTATGTATATAATGTAGTAACAGACACCTTCATAACAATAAGTAATATTTACAATATACACACTGCAAGTATATATATAATGTGGTAATAGACACCTTCATAACAACATGTAATATGTACAATATACACACTGCAAGTATATATATAAAATGCAGTAATAGTTCATAACAATATGTAATATGTACAATATACACTCTGCGAGTATATATATAATGTAGTAATAGTTCATAACAATATGTAATATGTACAATATACACACTGCGAGTATATATATAATGTAGTAATAGTTCATAACAATATGTAATATGTACAATATACACACTGTGAGTATATATATAATGTAGTAACAGACACCTTCATAACAATATGTACAATATACACACTGCAAGTATATATATAAAGTAGTAAAAGTTCATAAAAATATATAATATGTACAATATACACACTGCAAGTATATATATAATGTAGTAACAGACACCTTCATAACAATATGTAATTTGTACAATATACACACTGCAAGTATATATATAATGTAGTAATAGACACCTTCATAACAATATGTAATATGTACAATATACACACAGCAAGTATATATATAATGTAGTAATAGACACCTTCATAACAATATGTAATATGTACAATATACACACTGCAAGTGTACATTTCATGTAGTAATAGTTCATAACAATATGTAATATGTATAATATACACATTGCAAGTATATATAATGTAGTAATAGACACCTTCATAACAATATGTAATATGTACAATATACACACTGCAAGTATATATATAATGTAGTAACAGACACCTTCATAACTATATATAACATGTACAATATACACACTGCAAGTGTATATATATAATGTAGTAACAGACACCTTTATAACAATATGTAATAGTACAATATACACACTGCAAGTATATTTATAATGTAGTAACAGACACCTTCATAACAATATGTAATATGTACAATATACACACTGCAGGTATATACATCATGTAGTAACAGACACCTTCCTAACAATATGTACAATATAGACACTGCGAGTATATATATAATGTAGTAACAGACACCTTCATAACAATATATAATATGTACAATATACACACTGCAAGTATATATATCATGTAGTAAAAGTTCATAAAAATATATATGTACAATATACACACTGCAAGTATACATATAATGTAGTAGCAGACACCTTCATAACAATATGTAATATGTACAATATACACACTGCAAGTATATATATAATGTAGTAACAGGCACCTTCATAACAATATGTAATACGTACAATAAACACTGCAAGTATATATATAATGTAGTAACAGACACCTTCATAACAATATGTAATATGTACAATATACACACTGCAAGTATATATATCATGTAGTAACAGATACCTTCATAACAATATGTAATATGTACAATATACACACTGCAAGTATATATATAATGTAGTAAAAGTTCATAAACATATATAATATGTACAATATACACACTGCAAGTATACATATAATGTAGTAACAGACACCTTCATAACAATATGTAATATGTACAATATACACACTGCAAGTATACATATAATGTAGTAATAGTTCATAACAATATGTCATTTGTACAATATACACGCTGCAAGTATATATATAATGTAGTAACAGACACCTTCATAATAAGATGGAATATGTACAATATACACACTGCAAGTATATATATAATGTAGTAACAGGCACCTTCATAACAATATGTAATATGTACAATATACACACTGCAAGTATATATATAATGTAGTAACAGGCACCTTCATAACAATATGTAATATGAACAATATACACACTGCAAGTGTATATATAATATAGTAAAAGACACCTTCATAACAATATGTAATATGTACAATATACACACTGCAAGTATATATATAATGTAGTTACAGACACCTTCATAACAATATGTAATATGTACAATATACACACTGCAAGTATATATATATAATGTAGTAACAGACACTTTCATAACAATATGTACAATATACACACTGCAAGTATATATATAATGTAGTTACAGACACCTTCATAACAATATGTAATATGTACAATATACACACTGCAAGTATATATATATAATGTAGTAATAGACACCTTCATAACATTGTATTTGTGTTGTAGAATATTGGTTGGGAAATGACCAAAATTCAATGGTCAAATCAAGGTCAGAACCCGACATTGATTAAACGTTGTCAAAAAGCATGTTGTTTGAACGTTACGTTTGAGTTGCTCAAAGTCAGGACTTAATTCAACAAGTTGTCAACGTTGTTTCAATGTCTGGTGGCTGCTGGGTGATCAGTTTGGTGTTGCAAAGCAGAGCCTTTAAATTGATTGGAAGTGAATCAGGCAGCCACAGATCATGAATAAAAATAAGTCAGTCTTTATTGTCCACTGGAGCAGACTGATTGTGTCGTAAGAGCAATAAGAGAGACAATAAAAGACAACATGCTCTGCATGCCAGAAGACAAATACAACGAGAGTTGCGAGCCAATAAAAAGTCATTGCAGGCTGAGTGAGTCACACATGAAGTCCTCGCACCTCAATCGCTCCTTTCCATTTCTCCACAAGTGCTCCTGGGAAATTTCACATCAGCACATCCAAACACTACAAAACAAACTCCTGTTTTTTCACCTCTTGCTCCCGCTCGCCCAACATCAATTTGTTTCTTTGAGGCCAGGACACGGAAATGGCTCCATCCGTCAGCGCGTACGCCCCGAGACGCCTTCCGTCCACAAACACGTCGCCGGACGCTGAATGAAAGCGGGCGTTCTGGGGCCCTCGTTTTAGTACGTTTGTCTCGGTGTGTCAGTGCGGAACCAGAGGACACTCGGTCTGCGTCTATGAAGCACAAGACTGACACCATCCTTTACACCAGACCAGGGCAAATTAAGGCCCGGGGGCCACATGCGGCCCGTTAAACTTTTCAATCTGGCCCGCCGGACATTCCCAAATAATTTTTTTATATCTTTAAAATGTAAAGTGTAGCTGCCACTATGATGTGCATTGATGTTTTCTAATGACCGTAAGTCTTCAACTATACTAAGTCTTTCAATGGTAGGAATCTGCCCTTATGGATGATATACCAGTTACTATGGTCATTTAATTAGTTACTATGGTCATCTAATTAGTTACTATGGTAATCTACGTCACAGCAGCTCAGACGAGGCACCAAGCAGTGTGGGCGGGAAGCGTTTCCACAGACGCGGAAGGAGATTTTCACAACAAAGTTCTAAAGCTTAGTGATGTATCAGATATATCAGATTGTCCGTGGGTTTATTTTGTACCCTTCGCGTTCATATTTAATAATAATAATAGATTTTATTTGTAAAAAGCACTTTATATTGAGTAAACAATCTCAAAGTGCTACAGTGTATTAAAAAAAATAATTTAAAAAAAATGATAAAAAATAAAAACTAGAACAGCCAAATAGCTATAACTAGTATGCATACACTACCGTTCAAAAGTTTGGGGTCACCCAAACAATTTTGTGGAATAGCCTTCATTTCTAAGAACAAGAATAGACTGTCGAGTTTCAGATGAAAGTTCTCTTTTTCTGGCCATTTCGAGCGTTTAATTGACCCCACAAATGTGATGTTCCAGAAACTCAATCTGCTCAAAGGAAGGTCAGTTTTGTAGCTTCTGTAACGAGCTAAACTGTTTTCAGATGTGTGAACATGATTGCACAAGGGTTTTCTAATCATCAATTAGCCTTCTGAGCCAATGAGCAAACACATTGTACCATTAGAACACTGGAGTGATAGTTGCTGGAAATGGGCCTCTATACACCTATGTAGATATTGCACCAAAAACCAGACATTTGCAGCTAGAATAGTCATTTACCACATTAGCAATGTATAGAGCAGGGGTCACCAACGCGGTGCCCGCGGGCACCAGGTCGCCCGCAAGGACCAGATGAGTCGCCCGCGGGCCTGTTCTAAAAAAAAAAAAAAAAAAAAAATTTTTTTTAAATAAAAAAAAAAAAAAAAAATTTTTTTTTTTTTAAAATTAAATCTACATAGAAAAAACACAAGATACACTTTCAATCAGTGCATCAACCCAAACAACCTCCCCCATGCACACTCATCCACACAAAAGGGGTTATTTCTTTCTGCTACCAATATTCTGGTTCCCACAACATAGACAACACATCTGCAAGGGACACAGTCCCTGAAGCACACATGATTGTATAGGCTGCTGGTCCACTAACATTTTCCTTAATTACTATTTTTTATGTAATTATTTTTATATTGTTTTACTTTCTTTTTTATCCAAGAAAATGTTTTTTATTTATTCATCTTATTTTATTTTATTTTTTAAAAAAGGGCCTTATCTTCAACAGACCAGGTTGTCAATGAAATTAGATTTTTTTAAAGGGTTTTTTAAACCAGGCCCAGTCCAGATAATGTCCAAGTCGGACTCAGCAACACACACCTTCATTCATGTACACAGAAGAAAATTAGGGAACACAACAGATTGCATATAATTTATAAACAAAACACTTTGCATTCCATTCGAAAGGACGTTCCCTTTAGATTTCCGATCCTTAACATTTTACATTTATCATAATTAAGCTTTAGGCCAGATTGCTGTGAAAATATGTCCAAAAGATTAAGAAGGTTCCGCAAACAATGAGGAAAAATCTTATCTTTGTGAATCAGCCTTTTCTGACATGAACTTCATCAAGAACAAACACAGAACACGCCTCACTGATGCACATCTGCAAGACTCACTCAGAGTTGCAGTGTCAAGTTACACACCAGAGTACAACACACTAGTTAACAGCATGCAATGCCAGGCTTCCCACTAACTAACAAAGAAACAGATAACAGATTTGGTGTCCAGTTCAAAGTGTGACATGATTTAAAAATTTGAGAGTTTACTTTTGTATTTTACATGAGTTATTATTTGTACAAACATGGTGCAAAGTAATTCATGATTTGTTAAAAAATGTTAGTGGCTAGCTAGTTAAAATGGGATATTGTGATTTCACAAGACTGTCTTAGAAGTGATCATTTGAAAATGTTCAATTTGAAAAATGTGCACTTAGGGAAAATATAAAAATAAAGTGTTGCATATTGATATTTATCTGTTTCTATATATATTTATTGTGAGAAATCATTAAGATGATCAGTGTTTCCACAAAGATAAATATAATTAATTATTAATAATAACAGAGTTAAAGGTAAATTGAGCAAATTGGCTACTTCTGGCAATTTATTTAAGTGTGTATCTAACTGGTAGCCCTTCGCATTAATCAGTACCCAAGAAGTAGCCCTTGGTTTCAAAAAGGTTGGTGACCCCTGGTATAGAGTGTATTTCTTTAAAGTTAAGACTAGTTTAAAGTTATCTTCATTGAAAAATAAGGACATTTCAATGTGACCCCAAACTTTTGAACGGTAGTGTATAGCTAAAAAAAAAAAAAAAAAAGGCTTTTTGAAAAAGAATCACAAGCAACACAGTCTGTGGTGCCCTCAGGTGGTCAGGGAGAGCGTTCCACAGACTGGGAGCGGCGGAGCAGAAAGCCCGGTCTCCCATTGTTCGTAGCTTTGTCCTCGGAGGTTCACTGTTTGTTGCATTTTTGTTGCGTTTCACTTGATTGTAAAATATGTCGATCGAAAGGGGGTGTGACGTTCATATTTTGTCAATATTCAGTGTTTTATCGTTCATAGAAAAATTTAAAATTCCATTACGTTTTTTTAAGGCGGTCTGTCATAACGTTTTTAGCATTCAATCAGACATTATTGTGAGGTTTTGTATTAGTGTTCCTAAAAATAGATATACCCGGCCCCCAGACTCATTTTTTTCTCTAAATGTGGCCCCCGAGTCAAAATAATTGCCCAGGCCTGCTTTACACTGAGCAGCAAGATGTGGAGATACTCCCTTAGCGTGCAATACCCAGCAGCCGCCAGCGGAGGGTGTTGTTTCGTCAGTCACTGTAAACCAGGGGTTTGATTGATTGAGACTTTTATTAGTAGATTGCACAGTACAGTACATATTCTGTACAATTGACCACTAAATGGTAATACCCCAATAAGTTTTTCCATCTTGTTTAAGTCGGGGTCCACGTTAATCAATTCATGGTACAAATATATACTATCAGCATAATACAGTCATCACACAAGTTAATCATCAGAGTATATACATTGAATTATTTACATTCCGGGGGTTGGGGCGGTGGGGTTAGGTTGTGTTGATATCAGCACTTCAGTCATCAACAATAATATCATCTGAGAAATGGTTGTAACAGTGTAGGTCTGACTTGGTAGGATATGTACAGCGAGCAGTGAACATACTGAGCTCAGAAAGCATAAGAACAAGTACATACTTTTGATTATTTACAATCCGGGGAGGTGGGATGTGGTGGAAGGAGGGTGTTAGTCTAGGGTTGTAGTTGCCTGGAGGTGTTCTTTTAGTGCGGTTTTGAAGGAGGGTAGAGATAATAATAATAATAATAGATTTTATTTGTAAAAAGCATTTTACATTGAGTAAACAACCTCAAAGTGCTACAGTGTATAAAAAAGAATAAAATAAAAAGATAATAAAAAATAAATAAAAATAAAAACTTGAACAGCCAAATAGCTAAAACTGGTATGCATATATCTAAAAAAAATAAAAAAAAGGCTTTTTTTTAAAAAGAAGGCTTTTTAAGCCTTTTTTAAAAGCATCCACAGTCTGTGGTGCCCTCAGGTGGTCAGGGAGAGCGTTCCACAGACTGGGAGCGGCGGAGCAGAAAGCCCGGTCTCCCATTGTTCGTAGCTTTGTCCTCGGAGGTTGGAGGAGGTTAGCCTGTCCGGAGCGGAGGTGTCGTGTGGAGGATTTGGGGGTGAGTAGTTCTTTGAGGTAGAGGTGCACTTTCTTTTACACCTGTTGTGTAAACACCTGTGGTGTCAAACTCATTTTAGACCGGGGGCCACATGGAGAAAAATCTACTCCCAAGTGGGCCGGACTGGTCGGCACGATAACTTAAAAATAAAGACAACTTCAGATTGTTTTCTTTGTTTAAAAATATAACAAGCACATTCTGAAATTGTACAAATCATAGTGATGTTGGGGGTTTTTTTACACTTACATAATAGTATTCTATCTTTATTTGTCATTATTTATAATTTCTGAATTAATTTAATTTAATTAATTAAATTTAATGTTCATCAGTCAACTCATTGGTGTTCATTTTCTGTTATGATCCGTTTTTGTTATATTCTGTTAGTTTTGGACTCCCTTAGTTCCTGTTTTTGTGCACCCATGTTAGTTTTTAGTTACCATGGGTGCTTATTGTTTCCACCTGTCTCTGATTGGTGCTCGGGACGCTCACCTGTTCCCCGAGCACTAATCAGAGGGACTATTTAATCATGCCTTTGCCGGTCAGTCGACCTGGCTTCATTGTTTGCTTCATGCAACAGTTACGTTTGTAGTTCTTGTCTCCGAGTTTATGCTTCCTGTGCTAAGAGGTAACCTTGGCTTCCCGTGCGATCGGCACGTTTTCCTTCTGCTTGTTTTGTGTTTTTGCTACGTGTTTAATTTTGAAGATTAAACCATGTGCTTACCTGCACGCCTTGTCCGGAGTGGTCCGTCTGCATCCCGGACCAATTTCAGCATGCTATTCGTTAGCATGTGTCAACTACCAAGTTATATGACTCCAAGGTGGAATGCTAAAGAATTGGCTTAAAAAGTTAGCATGTTAATGTTAGCATGTGTAAACTACCAAGTTATATGACTCTAAGGTGTATGGCTATACAATTGGCCTAAAAAGTTAGCATGCTATTTGTTAGCATGTGTCAACTACCAAGTGATGTGACTCTAAGGTGTATGAATATACAATTGGCTTAAAAAGATAAGTTAATAGTTAATGTTAGCATGCTATTCGTTAGCATGTGTCAACTACCAAGTTATATGACTCCGAGGTGTAAAGCTACAGAATTGACTTAAAAAGTTAGCATGTTAATGTTAGCATGCTATTCGTTAGCATGTGTCAACTACCAAGTGAGGTGACTCTAAGGTGTATGAATATACAATTGGCTTAAAAAGATAGCATGTTAATGTTAGCATGCTATTCGTTAGCATGTGTCAACTACCAAGTTATATGACTCCGAGGTGTAAAGCTATAGAATTGACTTAAAAAGATAGCATGTTAATGTTAGGATGCTATTCATTAGCATGTGTCAATTACCAAGTTATATGACTCCGAGGTGTAAAGCTATAGAATTGACTTAAAAAGTTAGCATGCTAATGTTAGCATGCTATTCGTTAGCATGTGTCAACTACCAAGTTATATGACATGTATGGTGTATGGCAATTGGTTTAAAAAGTTAGCATGCTATTCATTAGCATGTGTCAATTATTATTTTACACTGAATTACACTGATTTTTTAAACACTGAACTTTTTTTACACTAAAATGTTATACAATTAGTTTTTTTGACACTGAATTTTTATACACTGAAATTTTTTACAATACATTTGTATGCACTATTTTTTTTACACTGGATTTTTACACAGTGATTTTTTTACACTTAATTTTTATACACTGATTTTTTTTTTACACTGAATTTTTTTACACTGATTTTTTAAACACTTAATTTTTTTACATTAAAATGTTGTACAATGAGTTTTATGATACTGAATTTTTATACTGAAATTTTTTACAATACATTTGTATACACTGTTTTTTTTTACACTAGATTTTTACACTAAATTTTTATACACTGATTTTTTTTTTTTACACTGAATTATTTTACACTGGATTATTACTCTGTGAATTTTTAAACAATGACATTTTTTTTCAATGAAATTGTCAGCGTAATTTAATGTAAAAAAAGAAAAATAAATAAATAAAATCTGTTCACAAAATTTAAAATGCAAAAAATTAATTTCCATAAATTGAGTGTGGGATTAATCTGATTAATGCCTTCATTTGTTGTGATTAATCACATGAGTTAACTCGTTATTTTTGACAACACTAATCATTGTGATTGTAACAAAAATACAGACATTTTAAAAAAAAAAGGGGGTCCGGGGACAGAGGGTTGGAAAATAACGCCACTGATTGGCTGTGCTTCTCATTTTCTTCAAAGGTCCTTGAACGCACCACAGTTAAAGTGCAATGAGAAGGCAAACGTGAAACTTCAAAACGTTAACTTTCTTCTCTGCTGCCACAGATATACATGAGATGGAATCTGAGCTTTGATGACTTTCTGACGTCTGTGTTGAGTGACATTTGCTGCCTTGTGATTGGTCGAAGGACATTTCTATCAGCAAAA
Organism: Entelurus aequoreus; assembly: GCF_033978785.1. Lineage (NCBI taxonomy): Eukaryota > Metazoa > Chordata > Actinopteri > Syngnathiformes > Syngnathidae > Entelurus > Entelurus aequoreus. The sequence goes on from NC_084739.1 coordinate 73,962,246, forward strand.
GGAGAGCAAATATGGCGTTTACATAAAGAGGTGGTCGAAACTGCACCGTAGCACTTGGTGGACTTGGGCTCCGGTGTAGGCGGGGCTAAGTTGCATCGGGGGAAGTTGACGCTGTTCCTGTCTCGTCCCTACAAAAAAAAAAAAAAGCACAAACGATGTTCTCGCTGAGCGGTGGGATGTGTTGTTTGTTACTAAACGCCCACGGGCCCTCAGCTCTCTCTGACGCAGACAGCAGCCTCTCCGCCGACACAAATAGAAGTCTTTGGACGCCATTCCACGCCAACGTGCAGAACGGAGACACAACGCCGTTGGAGCGTGGGCCGGCGTGGCTCCGATGGTAGAGCGCCCGTCCAGGAACTTGAGGGTTTTACACCACCGTTATCGATTATTATGTTGTCAAAAATGGCGACTTTTAACTACTATTTTAAAAATATATTGTTGTGTTAATCGCGATTCTTGTTTGTAACGATTCTTAATCTATTCATGAAAATCAAAAATCTATTTTTTATTTTTTTTAATTCAATCTGTCCTGTCTGGTCCACTCAGACAAATCATATTGTTGATGTAGATGATAATATTTATTGACTTTAGAACAGAGAAGTGTTGGATATTTTGTAATTGACTTTATTAAATGTTTGGCTAGAATTTTATTCAACAAAATCTGTTTTATTTTAAGTAATATTGACATTTATCTCAGGTGTTTATTTTATGGAGGAATGTAGTTCATCATAGAACTGGCATCCAATCTTATTAAAATAAATATGAATCGAGAATCGTTTTGAATCGAATCGTTACCCCCAAGAATCGAATCGAATCACGTGTTGCCCAAAGTGCGGCCCGCAACACATTCTAAACATACTTGTGGAGGGGGGCGTGGCCTGCGGGCCTGCCGCGGAACGGGGTGTTGCCAGGACCGGCCTCGAAGACAGCAACAGGTGCGTAGATGGCCCAGGTGGGCCCTGTTATCTAATCACCTGTCGCCTTAATTAGCAGCAGCTGTGATGAGACGAGTAGTTGGAGTTGGAGGTGCTGCTGAGCAGACGCAGAAGGAAAAGACGTTGTGCTGAAAAGCAGAAAGACTTGCACTATTTATGAAATGTAGAGGTTGCCCTCTAGTGGGTTCTTCAGACCACCACACACTGCCAGGAGAGCCAGGAATTCCGGGTATAACACTGTTTTATTTTCATAAATAGTGCAAGTCTTTCTGCTTTTCAGCACAAGGTCTTTTCCTTCTGCGTCTGCTCAGCAGCACCTCTGAAACAGAGTTCTGTTTCAGGACAAAGTTTGTGTTCCGGGACCAAGGCGAGCCTCCAAGGAGGAGCAGATTGGCTGTGGTCCCTGGACAAAGAAGCATTTCTATAAAAGGTGTTAGTTTATGGAATAAACTTAAAGGCCTACTGAAATTTTTTTTTTAATTTAAACGGGGATAGCAGATCCATTCTATGTGTCATACTTGATCATTTCACGATATTGCCATATTTTTGCTGAAAGGATTTAGTAGAGAACAACGACGATAAAGTTGCAACTTTTGGTCGCTGATAAAAAAAAAATCCTTGCCTTTACCGGAAGTAGCGTGACGTCAACAGAGGAAGGACTCCTCAAAATTTCCCATTGTTTTCAATGCAGCGAGAGCGATTCGGACCGAGAAAGCGACGATTACCCCATTAATTTGAGCGAGGATGAAAGATTTGTGGATGAGGAACGTTAGAGTGAAGGACTAGAATGCAGTGCAAGACACATCTTTTTTCACTCTGACCGTAACTTAGGTACAAGCTGGCTCATTGGATTCCACGCTCTCTCCTTTTTCTATTGTGGATCACGGATTTATATTTTAAACCACCTCGGATACTATATCCTCTTGAAAATGAGAGTCGAGAACGCGAAATGAACATTCACAGTGACTTATCTCCACGACAATACATCGGCGAAGCTCTTTAGCTACTGAGCTAACGTGATAGCATCGTGCTCAAATGCAGATAGAAACAAAATAAATAAATCCCTGACTGGAAGGATAGACAGAAGATCAACAATACTATTAAACCATGGACATGTAAATACACGGTTAATGCTTTCCAGCCTGGCGAAGGTTAACAATGCTGTTGCTAACGACGCCATTGAAGCTAACTTAGCAACCGAACCTCACAGAGCTATGCTAAAAACATTAGCTATCCACCTACGCCAGCCAGCCCTCATCTGCTCATCAACACCCGTGCTCACCTGCGTTCCAGCGATCGACAGTGCGACGAAGGACTTCACCCGATCACAAATGCGGTCGGCGAGACGGAGGAAGTTAAGGTGAGTTCGGCGGCTAGCGCGTCTGCTATCCATCTCTGTCCTCCTGGTTGTGTTGCTGTAGTCCGCCACTAATACACCGATCCCACCTACAACTTTCTTCTTTGCAGTCTCCATTGTTCATTAAACAAATTGCAAAAGATTCACCAACACAGATGTCCAGAATACTGTGGAATTTTGAAATGAAAACAGAGCTTTTTTGTATTGTATTCAATGGGGTACCGATACTTCCGTATCAACCGTTGACATCACGCGCATACGTCATCATACATAGACGTTTTCAACCGGAAGTGTGGCAGGAAATTTAAAATTGCACTTTATAAGTTAACCCGGCCGTATTGGCATGTGTTGCAATGTTAAGATTTCATCATTGATATATAAACTATCAGACTGCGTGGTCGGTAGTAGTGGCTTTCAGTAGGCCTTTAACATTAGAACAAAAACGATGTAAAGTCTGTATTTATTTTTTTTTAAATGTAAAGATCATGATAAAAATATGTGATTTTGAGCAAAATGTTATTTGTTTTTCTTGTGTGTGTTGTGACGTTGCTGCAGTTGTGCGACAGGGAGCAGATTATTTTAATGAATGACTTTTTTCTTTTTAACGGTAAAATATTTTTGTGTACATTTTGTTCTAACGTTGTCGTGCATTCAGATCAAAAAACTGATTCATTCAATTAAACTCGGGCCCCACCAAATAGCTGCAGTACCGCTTGTGCCCTCTGGACGTCAGTGTAACACTCGAGCATCCGAACTGTCACGGGACATGCCGACGAAGAAGACGTGTCTTCGTCAGAGGAGGGAACGTTGAACAGCAAACTGAAGGTAAATAATCATAAAAATGCTCTTTTAACATTGACTTTCTCACTTTTAACATCGTTAATGCACATTTTTAAAGGTCGTTGACAAAAGCACTACAGAATAACTTCTACTCGGATAAATGTAAGTATTGTTTGTGTTTTCGTTAGTTAGATAATATTCATCAATTTTGGTTACAGTTTTTAAATATTCCCATTTTTGCCTGGAGAGTTTTATCAAGGAAACAAACATTAGTAGATTAGGATCGATTAATTTACACACATATTCCTCGATATGTGGGAATTATTCTGAAACATTGGCTATAAATGTATTTTTTTGCTGTGTTTTAATGGTAAATATTCCATAAGGCGTTGCCATATTTCCGTGTTTTGGCAGTGACGTCACTCGTTTCCCACCTAAACAATGTGGTGCAGTTCGTAAGTATAGGAAAAAAATTAGAGAAATAAGTGAGAATAAAATGCATTAATGGTTATGTAAAAAAGTATGAGTAAAACGACAATAAAATTAGGACCTAATAAAAATGTGAGTACACAATTATACTAGCATACCTGGTGTGTGTACGCTTTAGAACAGGGGTGTCCAAAGCTATTTTCTACCGCTTGTCTCTCTCCGACTGCATGTAAATGTAGTATATTAATATAATGCATATACAAAACCCAAAACCAGTGAAGTTGGCACGTTGTGTAATTCGTAACTAAAAACAGAATATAATGATTTGCAAATCCTTTTCAACTTTAAAGACAAGATACTTTAATGTTGGAACTAAGAAACTTAATTTATTTTTGCAAATAATCATTAACTTAGAATTTAATGGCAGCAGCACATTGCAAAAAAGTTGGCACAGGGGCATTTTTACCACTGTGTTACATGGCCTTTCCTTTTAACAACACTCAGTAAACGTTTGGGAACTGAGGAGACACATTTTTGAAGCTTCTCAGGTGGAATTATTTCCCATTCTTGCTTGATGTACAGCTTAAGTTGTTCAACAGTCCGGGGGTCTCCGTTGTGGTATTTTAGGCTTCATAATGCGCCACACATTTTCAATGGGAGACAGGTCTGGACTACAGGCAGGCCAGTCTAGTACCTGCACTCTTTTACTATGAAGCCACGCTGTTGTAACACGTGGCTTGGCATTGTTTTGCTGAAATAAGCAGGGGCGTCTATGATAACGTTGCTTAGATGGCAACATATGTTGATCCAAAACCTGTATGTACCTTTCAGCATTAATGGTGCCTTCACAGATGTGTAAGTTACCCATGTCTTGAGCACTAATACACCCCCATACCATCACAGATGCTGGCTTTTCAACTTTGCGTCTATAACAATCCGGATGGTTCTTTTCCTCTTTGATCCGGAGGACACAACGTCCACAGTTTCCAAAAACAATTTGAAATGTGGACTCAGCAGACCACAGAACACTTTTACACTTTGCAATAGTCCATCTTAGATGAGCTCAGGCCCAGCAAAGCCGGCGGCGTTTCTGGGTGTTGTTGATAAATGGCTTTCGCTTTGTATAATAGAGTTTTAACTTGCACTTACAGATGTAGCGACCAACCGTCATTACTGACAGTGGTTTTCAGAAGTGTTCCTGAGCCCATGTAGTGATATCCTTTTACACACTAATGTCACTTTTTGATGCAGTACCGCCTGAGGGATCGAAGGTCACGGGCAATGCCGCTTACGTGCACTGATTTCTCCAGATTCTCTGAACCTTTTGATGATATTACTGATTGTAGATGGTGAAATCCTTAAATTCCTTGCAATAGTCGTTGAGAAATGTTGTTCTTAAACTGTTGGACAATTTGCTCACGCATTTGTCCACAAAGTGGTGACCCTCGCCCCATCCTTGTTTGTGAACAACTGAGCATTTCATGGAAGCTGCTTTTATACCCAATCATGGCATCCACCTGTTCCCAATTAGCCTGTTCACCTGTGGGATGTTCCAAAATAGGTGTTTGATGAGCATTCCTCAACTTTCTCAGTCTTTTTTGCCACTTGAGCCAGCTTTTTTGAAACATGTTGCAAGCATCAAATTCCAAATGAGTTGATATTTGCAAAAAAATAACAACGTTTACCAGTTTGAATGTTAAATATTTTGTCTTTGCAGTCTATTCAATCCAATATGAGTTGAAAAGGATTTGCAAATCATTGCATTCTGTTTTTATTTACCATTTACACAACGTGCCAACTTCACTGGTTTTGGGTTTTGCCGTTGGATATTAACATTATGTGAAAGTTTGACTCCTACCTTGTTTACTGCCGTGAAGACCTCCTTAAAGTTTTGTAATCAATCAGAAAAATCGAGCAGCTAAAATGGCCAAACATGGATAAGTGTGGAGAGTGTTTTGCATTTTCCCACAATGCTTTGTAATGGATTTAAATAGGTGTAGTTTTTTATTTATTTTTATAATATCCACAAAGTTCAGTAAGCAGGTTGTGTTGATTGTGACTGTGTGTGTTGACATTTTGTGTTAGATTTTTGCACCATGACTAGGAAAGGTTGTCTGCATTGGGTCATACAAGTAAATGCTGCGCATAGTAAAAGGTTATTAATCCTAATTACTCGCACTGACCATTTGATAGGGACAAATGGTAGTATCAATGTAAAAATACTTTTAGGGTCTGATTAGATGGAGAAAGGAATATGTATTGTTTTCGATTTTTTTATTCAACCCATTCTTTCCTTTCCAAAGAAATGAGTGGAGTCGACTCCAGAAGAGGCTCGTGGAGGGGCGGCAATGGCGGATGGCGGGGTGGCGGAGGATGGAGAGGAGGCGGCAATGGCGGATGGAGAGGAGGCGGCAACGGCGGATGGAGAGGAGGCGGCAATGGCGGATGGCGAGGTGGCAGAGGATGGAGAGGAGGTGGCGGTGCTGGTTCATGGAGAGGAGCAGGTGGAGGTGGGGACAGAGGGTTAGGACATCCGAGCATCAGCACCCAGAGAGGTGAGTCCCATTAAAGGATCGTGACACTTTCATGTTCACAGAATAAATGCATGACGCCAAATATAACTCTCCTTCCCTTTTTAATATGTGCCTCTACTCGCTAAATATAGCAACAAAGTAGCTAAAGCCCATCACAGGTAACCATATCAAGTTTTTATATTAGTGTTATTGTGAGCGAAAAGATCACAATTATCATTGTTATGGTGGTATTGTTGATTCAATCTTTTATTTGTCTAAATAACTAGATTTGCAGGTTTTGTGTGTCTTCGCTGATAAGAGTGTTCTGGCTTCCTATTCTGTTCAGCGGTCCTTGAATGCACCGTATAAACTTGGTGTCATATTCCTCTGAGTATATTTTGATCACTCCAAAATATTACAGCTTGTAGGTATATATCTTAGTTCTTCACGCAGAAATGTGTTTATACAAGTTTACATTGGGGTATGTTGTTTCTTAATGGGGAAGGATGTTAATGTCTCTTGTTTTCATGTTAGCATTTAAACGAACAAGAGTTTTTTTTGTGTTTATCAAAGTGCAGTTTTCAACGTTTTTTTCGTCATTTTAATTTTGAAAGGTAATATTAACCGTTAAGAGTTTTATCACAGTTATGATGAATACCGTTTATCGTTACATCCTTAATCACAGATAATGTCTGCTACGTCTTATTCTTTGGGAAAGCAGGGGCGTATGAGGTGTGTTGTGAAGAGGACACATCTCCACACCCACACTTATGGTGTGGTCCATTTTGAGGCTGGGAATGACGTAACAGCAGAATTCCTGTATAAGTGTTCCGGTTACAAAATCGGAAATCAAGATGGCCACATACACGGAAGATATTGTTGCGCTTGCCTTATCTCAAAATTTTACACACATTACCCCATAATGACAATGTAAAAAGTTTTTATTTTTTACATTTTGCAAATTTATTAAAAATAAGAAACTAAGAAAATCACTTGTGATTTTTTATATTTTTTGCAAATTTATTAAGCAGAAAAAACTAAAATCACATGTGATTTTTTTAAAATGTTCTTTATATTTGATAAATTTGCAAAAAAAAAATGTTTGTGCATTTGGAAATTAATTACCAGCGCTTCACTTTTTCCCAATTTTTTTGGTACAGCTTTATTCCAAAATTTAATACATTAATTTTTGTCCTAAAATTCTACACACAATACACCATTATGATAATGTGAAAAAATATATATATACATTTTACTTTTTGGCAAATTATTTAAAAACAAAAAATTTACAAAAATCACGTGATTTTTAATTTTTTTTCTTTTTAATACATTTTCATAAAAAGCATTTATTTTTGTGCATCCAGAAAGTATTGACAGCGCTTCACTTTTTCCACATTTTGTTATGTAACAGCCTTATTCCAAAATGGAATTAAAAAAAATTAGTCCTCAAAATTCTACACACAATACCCCATAATGACAATGTGGTATACATGTTTTTTTATTTTGCATATTGTAAAAAAATCACAAGTGATTTTTTTTGTTTTTTCGTTTTAATAAATTAGCAAAAAAAAAACATTCATTTTTGTGCCTCCAGAAGTATTAACATCGCTTCACTTTTTCCACATTTTGCTATGTTATAGCCATATTCCAAAATGGAATAAAACCTTTTCTGTCCTCAAAATTCTACACTAAATACCCCATAACGACAATGAAACAATTGTATTTTTTATTAAGCAAATTTATAGAATTTTTTTTTAAGCTTTTCATATTGTCATTTTGTGGTATTGTACATAGAGTTTTGAGGACATAACATTATTTATTCAGTTTTGTAATAAGGCTGTAACATAACAAAATGTGGAAAAAGTGAAGCGCTTTATGGATGCACTGTAAACAACTTATGGAAAAATATGCACTCTGTCTGCAACCTTCAAACACGGTGAATGAAGAGGAAACACAGAAACTATTACTAGCGATGTAGAATGTATATACCACATGAAAAAAATGTAGTTGTCACAACAGTAACGTTACCATATACAAATGTCCATCCATCCACTGTGTATGGCTGATTTAGTGTGACAAAAACTAATCAGACGTGCTAATAACGGATAATATAGAAGCGTATATTATTGTTTACATTCAGAGCAGCCATCTTTGAAAAGAATGCTCGTGACTTTCTGAATTGAAAACATGTTATTTCCTAGACTAACAGGTACTACAGTGTTAGACAGGGTCTGCTGGTAGCCTAAATGTCCGTGTATAATGAAAGAAACTACAATTTCATCCTCCCCAGTTCGCCATCAGGTCACTCTGGATGTGCTGTGTCCTTACAAAGGATGGCCGCTGTACTTCATGGAAGGTATTTCATGATGATGAAGGAGAAGCACAGCAATAGCTCACTTAGCAATAATGCTGGTCTTGTCCCTGGCCTTTGGCAGCTTTCATCAAGAGCTCGCCCAGCGTGGAGAAGATCAAAGTCTTTGAGAAGTACTTCAGCTCCAGAATTCACCTCTACGACAAGGTCTGTGTGCGGCCAATCACCTTTCCGCATTGTCAGTGACTGAAGAGAGGACTTCCCGTCCACAGGACGAGATCGAGCGTCAGGGCAGCTTGTTGGTGGACTACGCGGACTTGACCGCAAACGAGGTCGTGCGTGATGCTCTCCCCGCACTGACCACGGAGATCAAGCAGCAACCTGAGATAATCCTCAACTGTTTGGGAGTGGCTATTCACCAGGTACACACACCTTAATGGAATCGATTGTGGCGGGCATTTTTATTACTGCCAAACCTTTAAAAAAAAAACGTGTTTTTTTTCTTCTTTTTTTTACTTGAAAACAAATTAAGGTAATATATTATATTGTAGCCCCGGGAAAAAAATCAAGCAAAGTCTGACGCTATTTTTAACTTTTATTACCAATCTCATGATAACAAACGATGGCACAATTCCAACAGGTTTTACCTCGCGTGCAAACACTTCCTCATTTTCCACCAATCACTTTTCAAGCATGGACAGTGTGTTTGCAATCATGGGAAAAACTGACATCCAATCCAAACCCCACAAAGATAAAACATTAAAGGCCTACTGAAATCAATTTTTTTTTATTTAAACGGGGATAGCAGATCCATTCTGTGTCATACTTGATCATTTCGCGATATTGCCATATTTTTGCTGAAAGGATTTAGTAGAGAACATCGACGATAAAGTTCGCAACTTTTGGTTGCTGATAAAAAAAGTCTTGCCTGTACCGGAAGTAGCGTGACGTCACAGGTTGAAGGGCTCCTCACATTTCCCCATTGTTTACACCTGCAGCGAGAGCGATTCGGACCGAGAAAGCGACGATTACCCCATTAATTTGAGCCAGGATGAAAGATTCGTGGATGAGGAACGTGAGAGTGAAGGACTAGAGTGCAGTGCAGGACATATCTTTTTTCGCTCTGACCGTAACTTAGGTACAAGGGTTCATTGGATTCCACACTTTCTCCTTTTTCTATTGTAGATCACGGATTTGTATTTTAAACCACCTCGGATACTATATCCTCTTGAAAATGAGAGTCGAGAACGCGAAATGGACATTCACAGTGACTTTTATCCCCACGACAATACATCGGCGAAGCACTTTAGCTACGGAGCTAACGAGAAACAAAAGAAATAAACCCCTGACTGGAAGGATAGACAGAAAATCAACAATACTATTAAACCATGGACATGTAAATACACGGTTAATGCTTTCCAGCCTGGCGAAGCTTAACAATGCTGTTGCTAACAACGCCATTGAAGCTAACTTAGCTACGGGACCTCACAGAGCTATGCTAAAAACATTAGCTATCCACATACGCCAGCCAGCGCTCATCTCCTCATCAACACCCATGCTCACCTGCGTTCCAGCGATCGACGGAGCGACGAAGGACTTCACCCGATCGTCGATGCGGTCGGCGGCTAGCGTCGGATAGCGCGTCTGCTATCCAAGTCAAAGTCCTCCTGGTTGTGTTGCTGCAGCCAGCCGCTAATACACCGATCCCACCTACAGCTTTCTTCTTTGCAGTCTTCATTGTTCATTAAACAAATTGCAAAAGATTCACCAACACAGATGTCCAGAATACTGTGGAATTTTGCGATGAAAACAGAGCTTTTTGTATTGGATACAATGGTGTCCGAATACTTCCGTTTCAACTATTGACGTCACGCGCATACGTCATCATACATAGACGTTTTCAACCGGAAGTTTCGCGGGAAATTTTAAATTGCACTTTATGAGTTAACCCGGCCGTTTTGGCATGTGTTGCAATGTTAAGATTTCATCATTGATATATAAACTATCAGACTGCGTGGTCGGTAGTAGTGGCTTTCAGTAGGCCTTTAACATTAGCTGGTTCTTACAGTATGAATTGATATACAGGAAATGCCTGTAAAACCGGGAATTTTGGAAACATAGCAGTGAAAGCGGCTTGAAGATGATCTGTAAAACATCATCTATGCAACATTTTGACCAAAGAACCACCATTACATGCAATGTAGACCACAAGGAAGTGTTTTGACTCCTTTAATGCACCCTATAATCTGGCGCGCCTAATATATGAAAAAATATCAAAAATAGACCATTTATCGGCAGTGCGCCTTATAATCTGGTGCGCCCTATGGTCCGGAAAATATGATAATTAGAGCTATCGCCCCAGAGCCCGGGGAATGAGACAAAAAGCACATGAGGCACATAAAAAATGCATGTGGAAGAATCTACTGTCCAGGATCCTTGTCATGTGTTTGTGAGCGAGGGCCAAAAGTCCTTTTGAACCCACCAGGTCTTGACTGTGGACTTGGAGAATCAGGCTGCCGAGCTGCAAGGGGAGGAGCTTCCGGCGGCCACGCCCATCATCAACATCCCTCACATCAGCGCAAGGTGCAATGCCGCGTCGGCTCACTGTCACCGCCGAGCAAACCTAACAGCGCCGGGCCGCCTTTCTCCGCAGGCTGCACAACTACGAGCCGCTGACCCCGCTGCGCACCTTGCGGGCCAGCGTGTACGGGCAGCTGGTGTGCGTGAGGGGCACGGTGGTCCGAGTGAGCAACATCAGACCTCTGTGCACCCGGCTGGCCTTCAGGTGCACCACGTGCTCCGCCACCTGCTCGCTGCCGCTACAACGCGGCAAGTACGCGACACCAACCAAGGTACCAAGTCGGCATCATCCCTTGTTTGTGGTTTTGCAATGTCATATATATGTGTGTGTGTGTGTGTGTGTGTGTGTGTGTGTGTGTGTGTGTGTGTGTGTGTGTGTGTGTGTGTGTGTGTGTGTGTGTGTGTGTGTGTGTGTGTGTGTGTGTGTGTGTGTGTGTGTGTGTGTGTGTGTGTGTGTGTGTGTGTGTGTGTGTGTGTGTGTTACAGTGTAGCCAGCCAGACTGCCGCAGTCGTTCGTTCTCTGCCATGCGCAGCTCTTCTCTCACACAAACTGTGGACTGGCAACTCATCAAGTAAGCACACACGCACACACACTTGTTAGGACCAGTGTGCTACATAATCTCACCACTGGGTGTCGCCCTCACCCCACTGGCACCTCTGTGACTCACATGCAGCATCAGCCGGGCTCATGAGTTGCCGTGACAACAGATGCTGCTCTTGCATCTTCAGTCAACAGGCTCGCCGGACAAAATATTGTTTTAGGTGTTATGATTAGGGATGTCCGATAATATCGGCCTGCCGATATTATCGGCCGATATATGCGTTAAAATATATTATCGGAAATTATCGGTATCGGTTTTTTTATTATCGGTATCGGGGTTTTTTTTGTTGTTTTTGTTTTTTTTAATTAAATCAACATAAAAAACACAAGATACACTTACAATTAGTGCACCAACCCAAAAAACCTCCCTCCCCCATTTACACTCATTCACACAAAAGGGTTGTTTCTTTCTGTTATTAATATTCTGGTTCCTACATTATATATCAATATATATCAATACAGTCTGCAAGGGATACAGTCCGTAAGCACACATGATTGTGATTGCTGCTGGTCCATTAATAGTACTAACCTTTAACAGTTAATTTTACTAATTTTCATTCATTACTAGTTTCTATGTAACTGTTTTTATATTGTTGTACTTTCTTTTTTATTCAAGAAAATGTTTTTAATTTGTTTATCTTATTTTACTATTTTTTTTTAAAAAGTACCTTATCTTCACCATACCTGGTTGTCCAAATTAGGCATAATAATGTGTTAATTCCACGACTGCATATATCGGTTGATATCGGTATCGGTTGATATCGGTATCGGTAATTAAAGAGTTGGACAATATCGGAATATCGGATATCGGCAAAAAGCCGTTATCGGACATCCCTAGTTATGATCAACGAAAACTTGACATGGAAATCACATGTTGACAATGTCAAAGTAAAGGTATATGAAATAAAGGATGTGCTGTATAAAGTCAAAGATTTTCTAAATAAGAGTGAATTGTTTTTGTTGTATGGATCAGTGATTTATTTATTAAAGGGGAACTGCAATCTTTATGATAGACAAGAAGACAAAAGTTGTTGTTTTTTCGCATTCTAACATGTAAAAATCGTCTCGTTCTTGGTGGCTAGCAATGCAGCTAATGTTAGCAATAAATTCTACCTCTAAATCACTTTAAAATGCATTCAAAAAATGTCAACAATACTTCACTTACGTTCTGTAACCTGTATAATAACCAAACTGTAGCGACATTGTTATTGTAAGAGCAAACACTGAGGAACTCCATTTTTAGCATAATAACACATTGGCGTGCTACGGTATTAGCCGTAAAAGCTAACTACGGAAAGAGATAAGCTCGCTTCTACGTCAACACGAAACACATTTGAGTTTGTAATGCACGACACTGCGATAGTACACCAATTTGTACTGAGTAAAAAACATGAACAATCATATTACAGAATCTGTAAAGTATTATTTCATGTTTTGTTTGTACACAGCTAGCCAGACAGCGTATGTACTGTAGTTGTACTCACACACATGACATGCTGCGTGTATCATGATCAGTATAAAGTGTGACTCAATCGATGGACAGTTGTCTGTTTGGTCCAGCTAGCCGAGGTCGTTTTTTTCTGTTTATTTAGGTAAGCACTCCATTTATGTCGAAATAGCATGGCTTCAAATTCCACACTTTCACCTCACTCTCTCGGCTTCCGTCTGCTCCAACGTCTCACTCTTCTTTGGTGCTCACTTCTAGAAGCAGCAGTTCATCCTCAGTATATTCAGCTTCAAAAAGATAAGGCTGTGAATCCTCATTTGTCCATAAATAGTCGTCTTCCTTGTTTGTTACTGAATCTGCCATGATTAGAAGACACTTTTGTTTTCGGAAGTAGGAACACACATTTGTTGCTAGAAGTCGAAAGTGTGTTGCTATGGAAACGGAAATACATGTTCGGAACAACTCAGTCCTGGCAACGATTAAAATGATCAAAATACGGTAAATATTGAGTATATTACATATTGGTATTAAGGTGTCTTTTACTACACTATATATATATACTTGCAGTGTGTATATTGTACATATTAAATATTGTTATGAACTATTACTACATTATAAATATACTTGCAGTGTGTTTATTGTACATATTACATATAGTTATGAAGGTGTCTGTTACTACATTATATATATACTTGCAGTGTGTATATTGTACATATTACATATTGTTATGAAGGTGTCTGTTACTACATTATAAATATACTTGCAGTGTGTATATTGTACATATTACATATTGTTATGAAGGTGTCTGTTACTACATTATATATATACTTGCAGTGTGTATATTGTACATATTACATATTGTTATGAAGGTGTCTGTTACTACATTATATATATACTTGCAGTGTGTATATTGTACATATTACATATTGTTATGAAGGTGTCTGTTACTACATTATATATATATACTTGCAGTGTGTGTATTGTACATATTACATATTGTTATGAAGGTGTCTGTTACTACATTATATATATATACTTGCAGTGTGTGTATTGTACATATTAAATATTGTTATGAAGGTGTCTGTTACTACATTATATATATACTTGCAGTGTGTATATAAAACATATTACATATTGTTATGAAGGTGTCTATTACTACATTATATATATACTTGCAGTGTGTATATTGTACATATTACATATTGTTATGAACTATTACTACATTATATATATACTTGCAGTGTGTATATTGTACATATTTCATATTGTTATGAAGGTGTCTATTACTACATTATATATATACTTGCAGTGTGTATTGTACATATTACTAGGGCTGCAACAACTAATCGATTAAATCGATTAAAATCGATTATTAAAATAGTTGCCGATTAATTTAGTCATCGATTCGTTGGATCTATGCTATGCGCATGCGCAGAGGTTTTTTTTTTTTTTATTATTTTTTTTAATAGACCTTTATTTATAAACTGCAACATGTACAAACAGCTAAGAAACAATAATCAAAATAAGTATGGTGCCAGGATGCTGTTTTTTTTCAATAAAATACTGGATAGGATAGAAATGTAGTTTGTCTCTTTTATCCGATTATTAATCGATTAATCGAAGTAATAATCGACAGATTAATCGATTATCAAATTAATCGTTAGTTGCAGCCCTACATATTACATATTGTTATGAAGGTGTCTGTTACTACATTATATATATACCTGCAGTGTGTATATTGTACATATTACATATTGTTATGAACTATTACTACATTATATATATACTTGCAGTGTGTATATTGTACATATTCCATCTTATTATGAAGGTGTCTGTTACTACATTATATATATACCTGCAGTGTGTATATTGTACATATTACATATTGTTATGAACTATTACTACATTATATATATACTTGCAGTGTGTATTGTACATATTACTAGGGCTGCAACAAATAATCGATTAAATCGATTAAAATCGATTATTAAAATAGTTGCCGATTAATTTAGTCATCGATTCGTTGGATCTATGCTATGCGCATGCGCAGAGGTTTGTTTTTTTTTTTGTTTTGTTTTTTTAATAGACCTTTATTTATAAACTGCAACATGTACAAACAGCTAAGAAACAATAATCAAAATAAGTATGGTGCCAGTATGCTGTTTTTTTCAATAAAATACTGGATAGGATAGAAATATAGTTTGTCTCTTTTATCCGATTATTAATCGATTAATCGAAGTAATAATCGACAGATTAATCGATTATCAAATTAATCGTTAGTTGCAGCCCTACATATTACATATTGTTATGAAGGTGTCTGTTACTACATTATATATATACCTGCAGTGTTTATATTGTACATATTACATATTGTTATGAAGGTGTCTGTTGCTACATTTTATATATATACTTGAATGCAGCTGGGATAGGCTCCAGAACCCCCGGCGACCCTGAGAGGGACAAGCCATAAAAAATGGATGGATGATTGAAACAAATAATACACTGAAATGAAATGTTGTGCTGAGTAACGTGTTGAAAATGTCGGTGGCAGGGTGCAGGAGCTGATGTGCGGCGAGCAGAGGGAGACTGGACGAATCCCGCGCACTGTGGAGTGTCACCTGACCTCAGACTTGTGTGACTGCTGCGTCCCTGGAGACACGGTGACTGTGACGGGGATCGTGAGAGTCGCAAACGATGGCAAGTATATACACTTTTTTAACGTGTCAGTGTGTTCATTAGCCCCTTGTCGGTTATTATGGGTGTCCACAGGAATCGATTTTCCAATTAATCGCAATTCTTATTCTTAATCGATTAAAAATAATCAAACAATTTTAAAAAATGTTTTTTAAATATACATGTATTTTTTTATCTGTCCTGTCCAGCCACTCAGTCAAATCATATAGTTCAGGGGTCGGCAACCCGCGGCTCGAGAGCCGCATGCGGCTCTTTAGCGCCGCCCTAGTGGCTCTCTGGAGATTTTTCAAAAATGTATGAAGAATGGAAAAAGATGAGGGGGAAAAAAAATCTATTTTTTTGTTTTAGTATGGTTTGTGTAGGAGGACAAACATGACACAAACCTCCCTAATTGTTATAAAGCACACTGTTTCTATTAAACATGCTTCACTGATTCGAGTATTTGGCGAGCGCCGTTTTGTCCTACTAATTTTGGTGGTCCTTGAACTCACCGTATAGTTTGTTTACATGTATAACTTTCTCCGACTTTCTAGGACGTGTTTTATGCCACTTCTTTTTCTGTCTCATTTTGTCCACCACACTTTTAACGTTGTGCGTGAGTGCACAAAGGTGAGTTTTGTTGATGTTATTGACTTGTGTGGAGTGCTAATCAGACATATTTGGTCACTGCATGACTGCAAGCTAATCGATGCTAACATGCTATTTAGGCTAGCTATATGTACATATTGCATCATTATGCCTCATTTGTAGCTATATTTGAGGTCATTTAGTTTCCTTTAAGTCCTCTTAATTAAATGTATATCTCATGACACATGTAATATGGCTTTTAATTTTTTGCGGCTCCAGACAGATTTGTTTTTGTATTTTTGGTCCAATATGGCTCTTTCAACATTTTGGGTTGCCGACCCCTGATATAGTTGATGTAGATCAGTGATCCTCAACAGGCGGACCGCGGTCCATGTCCGGACTGTAGTGGATTGTCCGAAGCTTAAACAGGCAACAAAAGTAGTTTAGTACAACAAATTTATTTACCCATTATCAGAAGTGCAGGTTGAATTAAGTTGGCCGTGCAGACAGACCACATGTTACTCCGGAGTAAACAAGACACACACAAGCAAAAATCACTGTCGAGTTCTTTATATGTCTCTTGTGCGTCATTGTTTGTTATCTAATGCGTCATGATTGTTTTGTTTTGGTTTTGTCTGTTCCAAAACAACCTTGTATCTCTTAGTCATGTTTGGAAATTGTAAACATTCTGTAAACAGGTTGGCACAACTCCATAGTCACCTTTGTCCCACTGGCACAGAATAGAAGAGAAATTAAATGAGCGTACATTCTTATTAGACATGCAATATAGGTCAAAGGTCAAAAATTCTACTACAGGACCCAGCGACGTGTCCGTCCGGACCCAGCACGAATGATAGTAAAAAAAAAAAAAAATATATATATATATTTTTTTTTTTATAATTATAATTATTATAAAAAAATATAATAATTGTATTCATCTTTGAGTCATCGCTAGCGCAAGTCAACATTCTTTGTTGTTTTTAGTCAAATATCTCCACGTTTCGTTTACACTTCTCCGTGTCTCTCTCTCTCTCTCTCTCAGAGAGAGAAAGAGAGAGAGACGGAGTGAGAGCGAGAGAACGCCACTCTGATTGGCTGCGGAATCAGCCAATCAGAGTATGGGTGTCATCTCTATCACAACGACGCGCTGATAGGCTGTTACCACCTGGGTCATACAGCGCTCATGCCACATGCATGGAACCTTTCGCTGCAGGCACACAGTTGTCTAGTTATATTTGCACATGAATGAGAACTGTTGAGGTCATTTGTTTACCAGGGATAGGAGGGTTGTGTTTAAAAGTATTTATTTTTGGTTGAAACTGAAAGTTTTATTTAAGTTCTTATTTATTTTTGTTTCAAAGAAAATCTTTCATGTATTTTATTGGATATTTATTTTATTTTTGTTAATTTTAAGAAAATGTTAAACTACTACCTACCTCCTGCTACTATATAAGCTTGATCGATAATAAACGGACCCAGCCTGTTTCAAAATAACATTTGTGGACCTTCAAGATTTGTACTTGAGGACCCCTGATGTAGATGATCTATATCTGCTGCACATATTTACTTTAGAAAATATACTTCTCTTGTTGTCTTATTTGTATTTGACTTTATTAAATGTTTGGGTAGAATTCTATTCAACAAAACCAGTTTTCTTTTAAGTACAAAACCCAAAACCAGTGAAGTTGGCACGTAAATAAAAACAGAATACAATAATTTGCAAATCCTTTTCAACTTATATTCAATTGAATAGACTGCAAAGACAAGATATTTCATGTTCACACTGAGAAACTTCATTTTTTTTTGGCAAATAATCATTAACTTAGAATTTAATGGCAGCAACGCATTGCAAAAAAGTTGGCACGGGGGCATTTTTACCACTGTGTTACATGGCCTTTCCTTTTAACAACACTCAGTAAACGTTCGGGAACTGAAGAGACCAATTTTTGAAGTGCAATTCTTTCCCATTCTTGCTTGATGTACAGCTTAAGTTGTTCAACAGTCCGGGGGTCTCCCTTGTGGTATTTTAGGCTTCATAATGCGCCACACATTTTCAATGGGAGACAGGTCTGGACTACAGGCAGGCCAGTCTAGTACCCGCACTCTTTTACTATGAAGCCACGCTGTTGTAACACGTGGCTTGGCATTGTCTTGCTGAAATAAGCAGGGGCGTCCATGATAATGTTGCTTGGATGGCAACATATATTGCTCCAAAACCTGTATGTACCTTTCAGCATTGATGGCGCCTTCACAGATGTGTAAGTTACCCATGCCTTGGCCACTAATACACCCCCATACCATCACAGATGCTGGCTTTTCAATTTTGAGCCTAGAACAGTCCGGATGGTTCTTTTCCTCTTTGGTCTGGAAGACACAACGTCCACAGTTTCCAAAAACACTTTGAAATGTGGACTCGTCAGACCACAGAACACTTTTCCACTTTGCATCAGTCCATCTTAGATGAGCTCGGGCCCAGCGAAGCCGGCGACGTTTCTGGGTGTTGTTGATAAATGGCTTTGGCTTTGCGTAGTAGAGTTTTAACTTGCACTTACAGATGTAGCGACCAACTGTAGTTACTGACAGTGGGTTTCTGAAGTGTTCCTGAACCCATGTGGTGATATCCTTTACACACTGATGTCGCTTTTTGATGCAGTACCGCCTGAGTGATCGAATGTCCGTAATATCATCGCTTACGTGCAGTGATTTCTCCAGATTCTCTGAACATTTTGATGATATTACAGACCGTAGATGGTGAAATCCCTAAATTCCTTGCAATAGCTGGTTGAAAAATGTTGTTCTTAAACTGTTGGACAATTTGCTCACGCATTTGTTGACAAAGTGGTAAACCCTCACCCCGTCCTTGTTTGTGAATGACTGAGCATTTCATGGAAGCTGCTTTTGTACCCAATCATGGCACCCACCTGTTCTCAATTTGCCTGTTCACCTGTGGGATGTTCCAAATAAGTGTTTGATGAGCATTCCTCAACTTTCTCAGTCTTTTTTGCCACTTGTGCCAGCTTTTTTGAAACATGTTGCAGGCATGAAATTCCAAATGAGCTAATATTTGTAAAAAAATAACAATATTTTACCAGTTGGAATGTTAAATATCTTGTCTTTGCAGTCTATTCAATTGAATATAAGTTGAAAAGGATTAGCAAATCATTGTATTTTCTTTTTATTCACCATTTACACAACGTGCCACTGGTTTTGGGTTTTGTACAATCCAGAATGAACTTTGATCATTTATGAAATTAACTTTTATTATAGCACCTTAGACTAGTTAGCTCTCGCACCGCCAAGCTATGAATAGTTAGTCTGTGTTAGCACTTACAATGACAATATCACTAATACTTGTTAATATTCAGGTCACACATGTAAGTGCAGTATTGTTTTAGATGTTTTTTAGAGGGCTTTAAGTGTACTCCCACCTCTTACTTGCCATATTTTACAACTTAGAATGCATTAAAGAAAACATGTGTTCTTGGCTCACATTGTGAATGATAGGCAACATCCCAATAGCAAAGTGCAGTTCCTCTTTAAATGTTGTACTTTTTCAATGGCTTGAGACTGACCTGGAATCCTTGCCTGGATGATCCAGGCACCTCCAGGAAGAACCAGGACCAGTGCCTGTTCCTGCTCTACATCGAGGCCACTTCAGTCAGCAACACCAAAGGTGCGCTTCGGTTGAGTAGTTGACTGTTTTATCTCCATAATGCTGTGTGGTGCATGAGAAAGCGGATCTCTCTTTGACCACATGATCACTTGTTTTTACTATTTCACAACTCCGCAGCAAGACATCCCATGTTATAATAGCAGTAATTAGCAAACTACCACTAAGCAATGGAATGATTTAACGTTACATGAAACCCCACTAATACGAACAAAAGTATTTAATCTGACAACAATAACAGGAAGCTGAGTCAACGTTCCTTCTAAGGTGCGCGCCTGCATGCTAATGTTATTTTCTAGCTTTTTAGCCAATTATTTATGTTGAAACCTGAAAAATCGTGAATTTTGATACTTGGCGCCATCTTGGAAGTATGCTAACTTTTCTTATATTAGCCAGCGGACGTTAGCATGCTAACGTTATTTTCTAGCTTTTTAGCTAATTATTTATGTTTAAACCTGTACATTTTGATACTTGGCGCCATCTTGGAAGTATGCTAACTTTTCTTATGTTAGCCAGCTGATGTTAGCATGCTAATGTTTTATGCTAGCTTTTTCACTACTTTGTATTTGTACACCTACAAATAGTGCATTTTGTTTGGTATTTCCTCTTATTTGAACATATGTTAGCATGATGACGTTTGTGTTAGCTTCTCTTAATTTAGCATTTTAACGTTAGCTTTTTAGCAAATTTTGCATGTTTTAACCTAAAAATCATGATTTTTGATACTTGGAGCCATCTTGGAAGTATGCTTATGTCTCTTACTGTACCGTATATTAGTGTGCTAACGTTAGCATGCTAACGTTATTTTCTAGCTTTTTAGCTAATCATTTATGTTTAAACCTGAAAATCGTGAATTTTGATATTTGGCCGCCATCTTGGAAGTATGCTAACTTTTCTTATATTAGCCAGCTGACGTTAGCATGCTAACGTTTTATGCTAGCTTTTTCAATACTTTGTATGTGTACACCTACAAATAGTGCATTTTGGTATTTCCTCTTATTTCAACACATGCTAGCATGCTAATGTTTGTGCTAGCTTCTCTTAATTTAGCATTTTAACATTTTTGATAGCTTTTTAGCTAAATTATGCATGCTTTAACCTAAAAATCATGATTTTTGATACTTGAAGCCATCTCGGAAGTATGTTAACATCTCTTACTGTATATTAGTGTGCTAATGTTATTTTCTAGTTTCTTCGCTAATTATATATGTTTACACCTGAAAACCGTGAATTTTGATACTTGCCGCCATCTTGGAAGTATGCTAACTTTTCTTATATTAGCCAGCTGACATTAGCATGCTAATGATTTATGCTAGCTTTTTCACTTCTTTGTATGTGTACACCTACAAATATTTGCATTTTGGTATTTCCTCTTATTTGAACATATGCTCGCATGCTAACGTTTGTGCTAGCTTCTCTCAATTTAGCATTTTAACGTTTTTGATAGCTTTTTAGCTAAATTTTACATGTTTTAACCTAAAAATCATGATTTTTGATACTTGGAGCCATCTCGGAAGTATGCTAACGTCTCTTACTGTATATTAGTGTGCTAACGTTATTTTCTTGTTTCTTCGCTAATTATTTATGTTTAAACCTGAAAATCTTGAATTTTGATACTTGGCGGCATCTTGCAAGTATTTTGGTATTTCCTCTTATTAGAGCATGTGCCAGCATGCTAACGTTTTATGCTTAGCATGAGAATGTTAACATGTTCGCGTTTGTGCTAGCTTCTCTAAAGTTAGCATCTTAACGTTATTTTCTAGCTTTTTCGCTAATTATTTCTGTTTAAACCTGAAAATCGTGAATTTTGATACTTAGCGCCATCTTGGAAGTATGCTAACTTTTCTTACGTTAGCCAGCTGACATTAGCATGCTAACGATTTATGCTAGCTTTTTCACTACTTTGTATTTGTACACCTATAAATAGTGCATTTTGGTATTTCTTCTTATTTGAACATATGCTCGCATGCTAACGTTTGTGCTAGCTTCTTTTAATTTAGCATTTTAACGTTTTTTGGTAGCTTTTTAGCTAATTTTGTATGTTTTAACCTAAAAATCATGATTTTTGATACTTGGACCCATCTTGGAAGTATGCTAACGTCTCTTACGGTTGATTACTGTGCTAACGTTATTTTCTAGTTTTGTCGCGAATTATTTAAGTTTAAACCCGAAAACCGTGAATTTTGACACTTGGCGCCATCTTGCACGTATGCTAACTTTTTTTATTTTAGCCAGCTGACATTAGCATGCTAACGATTTATGCTAGCTTTTGCACTACCGGTACTTTGTATGTGTACACCTACAATTATTTGCATTTTGGTATTTCCTCTTATTTGAACATATGCTAGCATGCCAACGTTTGTGCTAGCTTCTCTTAATTTAGCATTTTAACGTTTTTGCTAGCTTTTTAGCTAATTTTAATAGTTTTAACCTAAAAATCATCATCTTGGTGCTCTCTTGGAATAATGCTAACGTCTCCTTTATTAGCCAGCTGAAATTAGCATGCTATCATTTTATGCTAGCTTTTTCACTGCTTTGTATGTGTACACCTACAAATATTTGCATTTTGGTATTTCCTCTTATTTGAGCATGTGCCAGCATGCTAACGTTGTATGCTTAGCATGAGAATGTTAACATGTTCACGTTTGTACTAGCTTCTCTTTAGTTAGCATGTTAACGTTATTTTCTAGCTTTTTAGCTAATTATTTATGTTGAAACTTGAAAAATCATGATTTTTGATACTTGGAGCCATCTAGGAAGTATGCTAACATCTCTTACTGTTTATTAGTGTGCAAACGTTAGCATGCTAACTTTTTTTTTTTTAGCTTTTTAGCTAATTTTGCAAGTTTAAACCTAAGAATCCTGGATTTGGATACTTGGCGTCATCTCAGAAGTATGCTGGCTTCGACTGCCTCCGGGCCTTAGGTTCAGGACACAGATAGCAGTCCCATCAAAATTTCCGCTGGAATTTTCTAGTTTTTAAATGATATCGTTTGTGGCCGTGATGTAAAGTGTCTTCGCCGCAACTGTTTCAATGTTTTCAGGTCAGCAGTCCAAGTCAGGAGGGTCAGTTGAGGATCGTTCCGGAGGTGAAGAGTTCAGTCTGAAGGATCTCTACGCCATCCAGGAGATCCAGTCGCAGCCGGCCCTGCTCAGACTGATGGTCCAGTAAGTGTTTGTTTGCCAGTCCACTTGGCTCCAAGATGGCGAGAAAAGACCTCATTAACACTTTGGTGCCCTGCAGCTCTCTGTGTCCCGCCATCTACGGCCACCTGGTGAGCGCCACCCTCCTATCTTCTGGAGTTAGCAGGTATAGATTGAGCCGTCACCGTGACGCCTGTTTCGCAGCTGGTGAAAGCGGCGCTGGTGCTGGTGTTGTTCGGAGGCAGACAGAAGCACACCGACAAGAACAGCGTCCCCGTCAGAGGAGACCCTCACATCCTGATGGTGGGAGACCCCGGGCTGGGCAAGAGCCAGATGCTGCAGGTGCCTTCCTTGTGCCCCCGTCGTCTGTGTGACGTCACTCAACACTTTTCTTTCATAGGCCGTCTGCAACGTGGCTCCAAGGGGGATCTATGTGTGTGGGAACAGTGCCAGCTCTGCAGGTACAAAGTGTGGCAACAGTCCTTTTCAATGGTTTAACCTCAAAATCATGATTTTTTATACTGGGCGCCATCTTGGAATAATGCTAACGTCTCTTATATTAGCATGCAAACATTTTTTGCTAGCTTTTTAGCTAATCTTGTATGTTTAAACCTGAAAATCATACATTTTGATACCTATAGCCATCTTGGGTTGATGCCAACATCTCTTATGTTAGCATGCTAATTTTTTATGCTAGCTTTTTAACTAAGTTTGTAAGTGTACACCTACAAATAGTGCATTTTGGTATTTCCTTTTATCCAAACACGTGCTAGCATGGCAACTTTTTATGCTTAACATGTTCAGGTTTGTGCTAGCTTCTCCTAAATTAGCCTGCTAACATTAGCATGTTAACATTTTATCTTTTTAGCTAACTTTGTATGTTTTAACCTAAAAATCATGATTTTTGTTACTTGGCACCATCTGGGAAGTCTCTTTTATTAACAGGCAAACGTTAGCATGTTGACATTTTTTTTGTTAGCTTTTTAGCTAATTTTTTATGTCTAAACCTGAAAATCGTGAATTTTGATACTTGGAGCCATCTTGGAATAATGCTAACGTCTCTTACATTAGTATGCAAACGGTTGCATGCAAAAGTTTTTTGCTAGCTTTTTAGCTCATTTTGTATGTTTAAACCTGAAAATCATACATTTTGATACTTAGCGCCATCTTGGATTGATGCCAACATCTAACTAACTTTGTAAGTGTACACCTACAAATAGTGCATTTTTGTATTTCCTCTTATCCAAACACGTGCTAACATGGTAACATTAGCGTGCTAACTTAATGCTTAGCACGCTAAAGTTAGCATGTTCAGGTTTGTGCTAGCTTCTCCTAAATTAGCATGCTAATGTTAGCTTGTTAACATTTTATCTTTTTAGCTCATTTTGTATGTTTTAACCTAAAAATCATGATTTTCGATACTTGGCGCCATCTTGGAAGTCTCTTTTATTAACAGGTAAACGTTAGCATGTCGACATTTTTTTGTTAGCTTTTTTTTTTTAGCAAATTTTTTACGTCTAAACCTGAAAATCTTGAATTTTGATACTTGTGCATGTTCACGTTTGTGCTAGCTTCTCTTAACCTCTTAAGGCCCA
Source organism: Entelurus aequoreus (assembly GCF_033978785.1). Taxonomy (NCBI): domain Eukaryota; kingdom Metazoa; phylum Chordata; class Actinopteri; order Syngnathiformes; family Syngnathidae; genus Entelurus; species Entelurus aequoreus. Next base: position 73,986,869 of record NC_084739.1, read on the forward strand.
AGCTGTTTGTTTACATGCTTTTTTTATTCCTCTTTGCTATTTGGGCTTATTGGACCCTAATTACAATAAAAACTAAGAATCATCTTTTGATATGATGTACTTAGTCCATAAGTACACAAACGTGTACTTCATCTGTAGTGACATGCTAATTCTTATTTTTACTTTTTTTTCCCCCAAATTCCATTGTGTGTTATACTCTTCTGACACCACCGGATGGCAGTATAAGTGTCCACATAAGTGGCCATAAGACCCCAATTCAGTAGTGTACACAATTTTGGAAATAAGAGCTAAAAGGTGCTGTCCACGCATGTGGCCACTAAGTCTTAATTAGCATGTTAACGTTATTTTCTGCTTTTTTGCTAATTATGTTTCAACCTGAAAATGTAAACTTTTCAAAACTTAAATGCATGTGAACATAATTGTGTGAAGGGTCAGGACTGGATAATATCTAATTTGCACAACGGGCCATGACGCCTGACGCCGGGTTATAAGGCGCTCTGTCAAGTTTTGAGGGGGAAAAAAAGGATTTTCAGTGCATAAAATATAGTATGCTCTTTTTTTTTGCTGTATTTTTGCAGTTGACTTTTGAGGAAAAATCTGTTTCATTTGAAATATTTTTGTGGCGGTCCTAATATACAAACTGTATTTGCAGTGGCCAGTGACCAAAAAAAGGATGCAAGGGGAAACAGTGAAGGTGTTGAACTTTGAAACATGTCTTGTTTTTTTCTACAGGACTAACTGTGAGCTTGTACAGAGATCCAGGAAGTGGAGATTACGCTCTTGAGGCCGGAGCCTTGGTGCTGGCCGACCAAGGTGCACAATCAGTATTTATGGCGTCTAATATGATCCGATCTCCGTTGTTTTGGAAGGACGATAAGACGGCCCTCTTGTCTCCGTCAGGCTTGTGCTGCATCGACGAGTTTGACAAGCTGGGCAGCCAGCAGCAGGCTCTCCTGGAGGCCATGGAGCAGCAGACCGTGAGTCTGGCGAAGGCGGGCATCGTCTCCTCGCTGCCGGCCAGGACCTCCGTGGTCGCCGCCGCCAACCCCATCAGAGGACATTACAACCGGGGCAAGAGCGTCTCGGAGAACCTCAAGTAGGTTCTGCCGTCCTTCGCTCGTCGCCTCTCGAGCACGGGAGTCCAAAGTGTGACCCGTTGTTGCAAACAAAAAGACATCACCGGTAGCGTGTTACTTAGTAACGCGTAGGTCTAATATGACGTCTTTTTTCATTAACGACAAATCTAACGCGTTACTAGTTTCAAACCAGTAGTCAGATTAAAGTTTATTTAATCCAAGTCACTGTGCGTTACTAATTTTTTATTTTTTTTATTTTCCCTCGTAAAAATAAATTTTATTTCTTCTTGCCGTCTTGGAAAGTGACGTCACATAAGCGGCAAGTCACGTTTTCAGCATGAGGATGACACACGTCTGCGACACCGAAGTAAACAACAATGGAGGGCGGAGAGAGAAGCGCGTTTTCAAGTTGGAAATAGTCATTATTTGGAGTTAAAGAAGTTGGTCGGGCAGTATGTTGTCGAGGAAATGCTGCCCTTAAAGGCCTGCTGAAAGCCACTACTACCGACCACACAGTCTAATAGTTTATATATCAATGATGAAATCTTAACATTGCAACACATGCCAATACGGCCGGGTTAACTTATAAAGTGCAATTTTAAATTTCCTGCGAAACTTCCGGTTGAAAACGTCTTTGTATGATGACGTATGCGCGTGACGTCAATGGTTGAAACGGAAGTATTGGGACACATTGTATCACAATACAAAAAGCTCTGTTTTCATCGCAAAATTCCACAGTATTCTGGACATCTGTGTTGGTGAATCTTTTGCAATTTGTTTAATGAACAATGAGGACTGCAAAGAAGAAAGCTGTAGGTGGGATCGGTGTATTAGCGGCTGGCTGCAGCAACACAACCAGGAGGACTTTGAGTTGGATAGCAGACGCGCTATCCGATGCTAGCTGCCGACCGCATCGATGATCGGGTGAAGTCCTTCGTCGCGCCGTCGATCGCTGGAATGCAGGTGAGCACGGGTGTTGATGAGCAGATGAGGGCTGGCGTAGGTGGAGCGCTAATGTTTTTATCATAGCTCTGACGAGGTCCCGTAGCTAAGTTGGCTTCAATGGCGTCGTTAGCAACAGCGTTGCTAGGCTTCGATAGGCAGCACAGCATTAACCGTGTGGTTACAGGTCCAGTGTTTGGTTCGGTGTCTCCTGATAGTAGTATTGTTGATTTTCTGTCTATCCTTCCAGTCAGGGGCTTATTTATTTTGTTTCTATCTGCAGTTAAGCACGATGCTATCACGTTAGCTCCGTAGCTAAAGTGCTTCGCCGATGTATTGTCGTGGAGATAAAAGTCACTGTGAATGTCCATTTCGCGTTCTCGACTCTCATTTTCAAGAGGATATAGTATCCCAGGTGGTTTAAAATATAAATCCATGATCCACAATAGAAAAAGGAGAAAGTGTGGAATCCAATGAGCCAGCTTGTACCTAAGTTACGGTCAGAGCGAAAAAAAGATACGTCCTGCACTGCACTCTAGTCCTTCACTCTCACGTTCCTCATCCACGAATCTTTCATCCTCGCTCAAATTAATGGGGTAATCGTCGCTTTCTCGGTCCGAATCTCTCTCGCTGCTGGTGTAAACAATGGGGAAATGTGAGGATCCTTTCAACCTGCTAAGTCACGCTACTTCCGGTACAGGCAAGGCTTTTTTTTATCAGCGACCAAAAGTTGCAAACTTTATCGTCGTTGTTCTATACTAAATCCTTTCAGCAAAAATATGGCAATGTCGCGAAATGATCAAGTATGACACATAGAATGGATCTGCTATCCCCGTTTAAATAAAACAATTTAATTTCAGTAGGCCTGTAAGCACAGTTGACTCGCCCTCATTCCGTGCCATAATAAACAAGATCCTCGCTACGATCAACTTGCCTCACAGAACATCCTTTTCGTCTTAGCTGGAGATAGAGCATGCACAGATGGAGAGCAACCTGAAAGCCTGCACTGAATGAGGAATAGACTTTCTGACAAGAGGTTTGAGAGGCTTTTGTTAATGAGGTACAACCACTGGTTTACTCGCCCCACGCCACTGTTTGACTCATAACTGGATTATAACAATAGAACAATTAAAGCTAACATGTGGTGTTATACACTGTTTTGTAAAACCACGCCTAGCTGCTCTAAAGTTGTGAACAACAGGTTCAGTGTTCATAAGAAAAGTGAAACATAATTTAATAGTTACATTTATATTTGTAGGTTTTGCCATTGCAGTATTAACAGTCAGGTAAAAAAAATGTTTTTTATAAAAAACAATTTGTCAACTGCTGTAAAGAAAAACTTTTTTTTTTTTTTTTTCAAATATATAGATAAAACAAGTATTTATGTCCAGTAAGGAAAGACTGTCATTATTTATTTTTTTAATATGTAAAACAAGTATTTATGTTAAGTGCAGTTGTTGATGTTAAATAAAGTAATTATTGGCAAAACCGCTTGTCATTTTTATGTTGCAGCGGCGGGGGTAATGCTGCATTACTGAATGTAACTAATAAAGTAACTTGTAATCTAACTTAGGTACTTTTAAAATCAACTAATCAGTAAAGTAACTAAGGAGTAATCAGTAGTCATTAATCAGATTAGTTTTTCAAGGTAACTGTGGCAACACTGTTAATAACTAAGGGTGTTCCAACACAGCAAAATAACGATAAGTGTCTTTCATTGGACAATATTGCGGTCTAATACAAACAGATATTAAATAATATACAACATTGTATCCCCTAACAAATGTGTCCGCATCACTCCGCTGACTGCGTCATGAGCGTAATACATTATTGAGGCCACTAGGTGTCAGTCAAAAGCAATTACCACTCCACGTCTACTTAGAGCAGACCTGGGCGTTCTGCGGCCCGCGGGCCACATCCGGCCCTTTGTGCGTCCCTGTCCGGCCCGCGTGAGGCCAATCATAAATTACAAAATAAATTTTAAAAAGTATCTATGTCGAGTGTGCAATACAACGGTGCTGCTTTTGTTTTGAAAAGCGTTAATTGTATTACTTCCGTGTGGACGTATGCGCGTGCGTGATTGTGAGTGAATGTGAACAGCTGCAATCACAAATGACAAAATAAAGTTGAAAAAACATCTATGTCGTGCGTGCAATACAACTGTGCTGCTTTTATTTTGAAAAGTGTTATTTATGGGCGTATGTCCGGGTGTAACCTGCGAGTGAAGGTGCACAGCAGCAAGTGATGCACGGTTTACACCCGAGACGCTAAAAAGAGAAAAGTTGATGAGGAATGGCGTGTTTTCAACAAGACATGGACTGCCAAGTAACGTTCCCTCTAAGGTGCGCGCCTGCGCAATTGCGCACTGCTCAAGCGTCCTCTGCGCGCAGCAAATATATGCCGCGCACCAAATCAAATCCCATCTGAATTCCAAACCAAATAAACACATTTATTCTGTGTAATTTTGCAATGCAACTCTGAGTGACAGTGACAACAAGCGGCCCTAACGGTGTTCGTCAACACCGTTCAATTATTGTAACGTCTATCGAGATGCTTCGAGGACAGGAATTATATCGCTCACTTTATTGAGCAAAACTGTTTATATTCGGCCATAACCACACCAAAAACATGAGTAAAACACTTCTATCTCGAAAAACGTGTCATTTTCTGCCGTACAAACCAGGCCAAAACCAACTTGTCATCTGTCACCAACACGCATACCACTAAACCACTGGTGCGTTTATGGCCGCACAAAAAGTCGGACAACTCAAACACCACACAAAGTTACACTATGACTCCTCAGTCATACGTGTGCTTATTTTACTGTCATTTATTATTCATGTTAATTTATTTATATTAAATCATGGAATGCTGTTACTAGAGAAAGTTACAGGAATGCACACTTCATCCTATGCTTACATTTCATTGTGCAACATGAGGATGTTTAAGGGGAACTAAATGTGATCTCTGAAAGGGGTACAAATGATTTCCAAAGCAGTGCTTTTGGTATAAAGTTAAGTTAGGTTAAATGAAAGTATTATTATTATTATTAATTATTATTATTATTATTATTATTAATCTTACGGTATATATCAAAAATAATATTGAGCAAAATTTAATTGAAATATTGTCGATGTGGCCCTCCAGCAGTGCTCGGGTCGCTCATGCGGCCCCCGGTAAAAATTAATTGCCCACCCCTGACTTAGAGATATTAAAAAGAAACAAGTTAGTTGTTTTCCATATCTACATCTAAACCTTTTCTCACGTTCCACAGTACTCAATAATACAAGTATGGTATCGTATTGATATCGGTATCAGCCACGTTTGTATGGTTATTAGTATAGTACTGCGATACTAATGAATCATGGTGGAAAAAGTTTGGACCCCCCCTTGCTCTAAAGTCTGTCGCTCTTTATTTCTTAAGGATGGGCTCGCCACTGCTCTCGCGCTTTGACGTGGTCTTCCTCCTCCTGGACATCCCGGACGAGTCACATGACCGCCTGCTGTCGGAGCACGTGATGGCGAACCGGGCCGGCAAAGCCAGCGGCGCCGTGGTCGCCAGGGACGTGGCCGAGACCTCCATCTTGCTGGAACACTCCGACATGCCGCTGTCCGAGCGTTTGAAGGTAAAGATGGCCGACCCCCACCCCTCCGTCAGTAAAACACGCACTGTGGTTTTGAAGATGCCCGCAGGTGAAGCCGCCGACCCCATCCCGGCGTGCTTGTTGACAAAGTACATCTGCTACGCTCGCCACTACGTGCACCCCACGCTCTCGCCTCAGGCTGCGCAGACTCTTCAGGACTTCTACCTGACGCTGAGGTCGCAGTCGCTGTCCGCCGACTCCACGCCCATCACCACTCGCCAGCTGGAGTCCCTCATCAGACTGACGGAGGTAGCGTGGGTAATGGCGCACACCTCACAGTAGACGCGGCGTGACACACGTGTCGTCGCAGGCCAGAGCCAGGCTGGACCTCAGAGAGACCGCCACCAAGGACGACGCCGAGGATGTGGTGGAGATGATGAAACACAGGTAGTCACAGCCACGTCTTTGGGAGAGTCCCGCCCCCTCACTGTGTGTGCTCCTGTGCAGCCTGGTGGACACGTACTCCGACGGTCTGGGCAACCTGGACTTTGAGCGCTCTCAGCTGGGAGCGGGCATGAGTCAGCGCAGCGCCGCCAAGCGACTGGTCAACGCCCTGCACGCACACGCTCAGCAGACCAATCAGACGCAGTTTGACCTTCAGACCCTTCGATCTCTGGCACTCCGACTCAACATAAAGGTACTGTGTGTGTGTGTGTGTGTGTGTGTGTGTGTGTGTGTGTGTGTGTGTGTGTGTGTGTGTGTGTGTGTGTGTGTGTGTGTGTGTGTGTGTGTGTGTGTGTGTGTGTGTGTGTGTGTGTGTGTGTGTGTGTGAGAGAGTATGAGAGTGCAAGAGTGTGACTGTGTGAGGGAGTGACTGTGTGAGCGTGAACATAAAGGTACTGTGTGTGTGTGTGTGTGTGTGTGTGTGTGTGTGTGTGTGTGTGTGTGTGTGTGTGTGTGTGTGTGTGTGTGTGTGTGTGTGTGTGTGTGTGTGTGTGTGTGTGTGAGTGTGTGAGTGAGTGAGTGAGTGAGTGAGTGAGTGAGTGAGTGAGTGAGTGAGTGAACATAAAGGTACTGTGTGTGTGTGTGTGTGTGTGTGTGTGTGTGTGTGTGTGTGTGTGTGTGTGTGTGTGTGTGTGTGTGTGTGTGTGTGTGTGTGTGTGTGTGTGTGTGTGTGTGTGAGAGAGTATGAGAGTGCAAGAGTGTGAGTGTGTGAGGGAGTGACTGTGTGAGTGTGAACATAAAGGTACTGTGTGTGTGTGTGTGTGTGTGTGTGTGTGTGTGTGTGTGTGTGTGTGTGTGTGTGTGTGTGTGTGTGTGTGTGTGTGTGTGTGTGTGTGTGTGTGTGTGTGTGTGTGTGTGTGTGTGAGTATGAGAGTGCAAGAGTGTGAGGGAGTGACTGTGTGAGTGTGAACATAAAGGTACTGTGTGTGTGTGTGTGTGTGTGTGTGTGTGTGTGTGTGTGTGTGTGTGTGTGTGTGTGTGTGTGTGTGTGTGTGTGTGTGTGTGTGTGTGTGTGTGTGTGTGTGTGTGTGTGTGTGTGTGTGAGTATGAGAGTGCAAGAGTGTGAGTGTGTGAGGGAGTGACTGTGTGAGCGTGAACATAAAGGTACTGTGTGTGTGTGTGTGTGTGTGTGTGTGTGTGTGTGTGTGTGTGTGTGTGTGTGTGTGTGTGTGTGTGTGTGTGTGTGTGAGAGAGTATGAGAGTGCAAGAGTGTGACTGTGTGAGGGAGTGACTGTGTGAGCGTGAACATAAAGGTACTGTGTGTGTGTGTGTGTGTGTGTGTGTGTGTGTGTGTGTGTGTGTGTGTGTGTGTGTGTGTGTGTGTGTGAGAGAGTATGAGAGTGCAAGAGTGTGACTGTGTGAGGGAGTGACTGTGTGAGCGTGAACATAAAGGTACTGTGTGTGTGTGTGTGTGTGTGTGTGTGTGTGTGTGTGTGTGTGTGTGTGTGTGTGTGTGTGTGTGTGTGTGTGTGTGTGTGTGTGTGTGTGTGTGTGTGTGTGTGTGTGTGTGTGTGTGTGTGAGAGAGTATGAGAGTGCAAGAGTGTGACTGTGTGAGGGAGTGACTGTGTGAGCGTGAACATAAAGGTACTGTGTGTGTGTGTGTGTGTGTGTGTGTGTGTGTGTGTGTGTGTGTGTGTGTGTGTGTGTGTGTGTGTGTGTGTGTGTGTGTGTTTCAACATAAAAGTACTGTGTGTGTGTGTTTACTTGATGCAGGTGGTAGACTTTGAGGGTCTGATCAGTTCCCTGAATGAACAAGGGTTCCTGTTGAAGAAAGGGGCCAAGCTCTACCAACTTCAGACGGTTTGAAGTCCACAACATTTGCAATTTTCACTCAAATTGTAGGAGTTACAAAACAATCTTCTGAGAAAGCCTTAAAGAAATTGTTAAAAAAAAATAAAACTGTACTTGCACTTTATTTGATACAGTCATTTGTCAGTAAAACATTTTCTACAACTAAGCAAGGTTTTGTCTATTTTAAACGTGTTCAGATTGGATTCAATGAAATAGTTTTGTTGTTATTTCTAGGGCACGGTGTGTTCCTATTGAGTTGTTTTATTGAACAATCGTACACAAACAACATATTCAACATTGTACACACAAATCAAGGCACTTTCAACACATTTCAAAATGTTCAATTGTTGTCTTTAACAAACAAAACATGTCAAGGAAAGAAAAGTAAAAGACAATGTAAATTTTTTTTTTTTAAATAGGGCTAATCTAAATTAACTTAAATTCCTCCAATAAAGATACTAATTTAAGGGCTTTTCCACTTTACCATTTTCCAAGATTTAATTAATACTTTTAAATCATTAAGCCAATGGGAAAATGTAGGTTTTACTTTCAGGAATCGAAATTTATTTATAAAATAAATAGCTTGCAACTATATTCCTAATGCCTACGTGTCAAAGTCAAGGCCCGCGAATGAATGATCTATGGCCCCCGGGATGATTCATTAGTGTTAGAACCGGCCCGCAGGCCACAGCCGCCTGCTGCTGTTTTGCACGCACCAATACATCAGCGTTGGCGCTAGGAATTTGATTATGATGCATTCCCATTTTAGGCAAAGTATAAGACAATACTTTCTTAACAGTATAATTGTAACCAGGAATAAGTCTTCAAGTAACAATATTCAAATACTAACATTGTTGGGTAAGACAGAATTTAGTTTTATTCTGAATCCAGTGAAACAGATTGTTGGTTTTAGCTGATATAAAGACTTTCAGGTGTTTATATATGTTTATGTTGAAGTATTTGGCAGATCCTTTTATCCAAAGCGACATACATAAAAAATACATATAAAACAATCACTGTAAACATGATCATTTAAGGGAAGAATGTAATACAAAATATCAATACAAAGTGTCAAGACAGAATAAACTCTCTGCTGCTGCAGCAACAGAGATACAGTCTATAAGATATATAGATATCTAATGTATTCATACATTGTTTATGTAGCATGTATATATAACCTAATCATATTGTTTCTTCCATTTAAAAATAGCTGACCGTTTTTTTCCCCCTTCTCTGGGATTATTATTCCCAGTTTTGATCTCGGACGTCTGGTCACTTATAGCATATAAGAATATTCTATTACTGTTAAGCAAACTATGAATAATAAAACATGTGTCCTTTATCATAGCTACACGTATGACAAAAAAACGCGTGAAAATCAGTGGTATTCAGCAGAGGTGGGACCAAGTCATTGTTTTGCAAGTCATAAGTAAGTCTCAAGTCTTTGCCCTCAAGGCCCCGAGTCAAGACAGGCAAGTCCCGAGTCAAGTCCAAAGTCAAGACTGGAAAGTCTCAAGTCAAGTCCCAAGTCCTGCATTTTGAGTTTCAACTAAATTGGCCCTAGTGTGTGAATGTGAGTGTGAATGTTGTCTATCTGTGTTGGCCCTGCGATGAGGTGGCGACTTGTCCAGGGTGTACCCGGCCTTCCGCCCTAATGCAGCTGAGATAGGCTCCAGCACCCCCCGTGACCCCAAAAGGGACAAGCGGTAGAAAATGGATGGATGGATGGATGAGTCCTTTCAAGACCTTTTAACCACAGACTTATATATTTACACAGATTGTGTATGCTTTTAAAACGCTGTATTTATTTATTAAGACAAGTGCATTTGAAATTGCAGGAAATAAAATAGTGCTGACATTGCACTTCATAATAGCACTACTAACCAGTCATTTTAAACATTTAACTCATTCCTTTACAGAATTTCATTTCATTTAATTGTTTATTCATCTCCTTCATTGATGTGCATCTTTGATCGATAGACAATTAAACCTCAGCAACTAAACACACATTTACACACCAATGCCCGAGAAGGAGCAGGATGAAGAAAAACCGTATATTTTCCTGCCACCTTCGACATAATACGTAGTCTTACTTAATGAATATCATACAAACCAAACAAATACATCCAGATATATTGAAAACAAACAAAAAAACACAACAAGTGCAAAACTTAATGACGTACAAACCGAACAAAAAAAGTAATATACACCTCACGGGATGATACAAAACCAGACAAAAAAATAAGTAAAATAATAAATATAAAGCAAAATGTAAACACTTATGAAGAATAAACACATTTGAAAAAACAAGTGCAACTGTACTTATTTGCTGACCGTTTTTTTTTCCCCCTTCTCTGGGATTATTTTCCCAGTTTTGATCTCGGACGTCTGGTCCCTTATACTTATAGCATATAAGAATATTATGTTACTGTTAAGCAAACTATGAATAATAAAACACGCCAAAATATGTGTCCTTTATCATAGCTACACCTACACGTATGACAAAAAAATGTGTGAAAATCAGTGGTATTCAGTGAGGTATGATTAATTAAATGCGCTGACAGTTCATTGCTCCTGCCAAATGAATTGCACTGAGTGGAGCGGATCACCACTCCAAGATGGCGGCCCCGCGTCTCGTCAGCGCCAGTAGGCAGTAGCGCTCGATGCTGCGTGTTTATTTAGGTGAGGGCCGACATCCGGGCAACTGAGCTACATACGGGTTCTTCGAGCCATAGCAACCAGACTGGCGTTGAAAACAAACCGTTGCCATTACTCTTTAACCTGTCGACCTACGCTGGTTAAACCCGTCATTCTGCCTCCAAAATGCCGAAAAACTGTGTTGTTTTTGGTTGTGCTAACCACAACTGGAAACAGGGAAAACAAAGGTTGTATTTTGTTCTGCCAAAGCGTGATAAAAGCCCACAGAGACGAGACAAATGGCTCGCAGCTTTACACAGGGAAAACGAGGACGGTTCTCACTGGAGTCCCCCAAAGTCCCAGGTCGTGTGTTCGGATCACTTCGTTTCTGGTAAATATAAGGAACAAAAATCCACCTTCTTAACCACAACTTGGCTATACCGTCCGTGCTAATGTTGCACTTGTTGAATTTGTACCTTATAACGTTCGACAGCTGAAGTTGTTGTACAAAAATAACATGCGGTATATACTATATAGTCTAGCTATTTTCGAAAACCAGTTTCGTTTAAATTTGCACTTAACAGTTGGGTTGATAACTTCCGCGTCTCTTTCTTAGTAGCGCGCAGGCTAAGCTAACTAGCAAGCTAAGCTGAGCCTGAGAAGCTTTAAAGTTCACTGAGACGAGTCTGACGCAAATAATACATTTTCGTTTTTTCACACGATATGCAAATAAGTAAAAATGCATAAATGAAGGATTTAACGCCGACTTCCAAGCCACAATGCTCGTTAAATGCTTTTTCTGTCAATGCTGCGTTCGCTGTGAGCTGGTTTGTTTTCAACGAATTCCCGGTTGCTAGGGGATTGGTAGGCGGAAGTGACGTAGGTCCGCCCTCACCTAATAGGTGAGGGCGGACCTACGTCACTTGAAACTTTTATTAGTAGATTGCACAGTACAGTACATATTCCGTACGTTTTTCAACTTGTTTAAGTCGGGGTCCACGTTAATCAATTCATACTTATAAGATGTCTGTGGTTTGACACCCCAATTTGTATGAGCTTTGTGTCGTGCGAGGTTGTTTGCGGCAGTTTTACGACACTGGCTTTACGGCAACATGGCGGCCGGCCGCTGTCATCGGACTTTAACATCAAACTGACGGCCACAATGGCGCCGCGGACGGGGACCTCGTCGACGGAGGAGCCGTGAAAATGTTATATTGCTTCCGTAGCACCCCCGTGCCACTCTGCCGCAAAGCCGCGGACTGCTTGCTGTCAGTGCGCTGTACGGCCGCGTGTCGCCGGGGGGAGGCGGCGTCATGGCGGCAAAGACGCACAGCTGTCACCGGCCGGACGCTGGCGCAGTCCGCGGCGGGCTGGAGCGCCACAAATTCGGCCAACTTCGGCCTCGTCGGAGCCGACGGCCGCTCACCGTGTTGCCTTATGCGGCGTGGCGTCCTCCAGCCGTCGGCGTGGCGGCCGTGTGGAGCAGTGCTGGTCCACCATGGAGGTCACGGCAGGTTAGCGGTCAACTTCCGGTATCTGCTGGCCGCAGGAGCTCGGGGTCTCTGCGGGAAGAACAACCCGGAAGCACCGGACCGACCTAGTGAAGACCCTCCGGCACCTGGACAGGGACTATTTAAGTTCAAAGAGCTGGTGAGTGTTTTAGTAACGCTTCTTTTTCTTTCCAACATGAATTAATCAATCAAAGTTTATTTGTATACAGTGTTGGGACCGGAAATAACGGCGTTACAGTAACGCGTTACAAGTAACGCCGTTATTTTCGGCGGTAACTAGTAGTCTAACGCGTTATTTTTTATATTCAGTAACTCAGTTACCGTTACTACATGATGCGTTACTGCGTTATTTTACGTTATTTTTTTATGTAGTTTCGGCTAGAAACAGAAGATCTGAGTGTGTTTTATTGGAGAGTTGCAGTGTCGTCTTTCTAATTCTTCCTTTTTCACAAGCCAGAGAAGAGAGAGGTGGGTGTGTGTGTTGTCTGTGTTTACTAACAAGACATTATGGCCGGAGCCGGAGTCGAGTTTCTTAACATGGAGATTTCTCACTACTTTTCTTTTGTCGAGCACAAAGAAAATAACATTTTAGTTAAATGTAAGTTGTGTCTTGGATCAAAGATCCTATCTACTGCCCAAAACAGAAATTCAAATCTGCTGAAACAGCTACAAAAGCAACATGCTTCCAAAAAGCTAGTAAAGAGAGACACAGACTCCGATGCCACTTCACCTCCACCACCACCACATAAGGATTTTAACGCAGGGACTGCTAGCCAGGACAATATTGACAGAGCCATATGTGCTAGAAGAAATGCAGGCTATTTCTACACTGGAGTCACCCGCTTTCAGGCAGCTAATTAGCATGATAGCGGCATCAAACAGCAAATGGCACGGAAAACATTTTCCACGTACCTGGACACAGTGGACAGTGAGTACATAAACATGGAAAGCGAGCTAAAGAAGACACTCCAAACTCTACCTCTGCTCATCATTCAGCACTGAAGGTGCACACACTCTGTCAATTCTCTTATATACTCTTTCATTCTAGAGTGTTCGATTGATGCGTTACTGCGTTATTTTACGTTATTTTTTTATGTAGTATCGGCTAGAAACTGAGAGGATCTGAGTGTGTTTTATTGGAGAGTTGCAGTGTCGTCGTCCTGATTCTTCCTGTGTCACAAGCCGGAGAAGAGAGAGGCACGCTGTGCGTGGGTGTGTGTGTGTGGCGGGGGGGGTGGCGTGTCATGTCTGTGTTTACTAACAAGACATCATGGCGTAGCCGGAGTCGAGTTTCTTAACATGGAGATAATCTCACTACTTTTGTCGAGCACAAAGAAAATAACATTTTAGTTAAATGTAAGTTGTGTCTTGAATCAAAGATCATATCTACTGCCCAAAAGAGCAATTCAAATCTGCTGAAACAGCTACAAAAGCAACATGCTTCCACGCAGCTAGTAAAGAGAGACACAGACTCTGATGCCACTTCACCTCCACCACCACCTAAGGATTTTAACGCAGGGACTGCTAGCCAGGTCAACATTGACAGAGCCATATGTGTTAGAAGACATGCAGGCTATTTCTACAGTGGAGTCACCCGCTTTCAGGCAGCTAATTAGCATGATAGCGGCATCAAACAGCAAATGGTACGGAAAACATTTTCCACGGTGAGTACATAAACATGGAAAGCGAGCCAAAGAAGACACTCCAAACTCTGCCTCTGCTCATCATTCAGCACTGAAGGTACACACACACTGTCAATTCTCTTATATACTCTTTCATGCTAGAGTGTTTGATTATCACATCACTCTAAATGTATAGACTATAAATTTCACAAACATAAAGAGGGATGCTAGTGGGCCAGGCCAATCTTTCTTTATCTCTAAACTAAAACTGGGGAAATATGTAGCATGTTCTGGGCTTCAGTACAGTGTTGATCTCCTGAAGACATGATTTTATTTCCGAATTCCTTGAGAGAAAAAAACGCCTTGTTAGGCTTTGTGTATGTAGTGTGTGCCTTCCTTGGTTTACAGCTATGTTGTTATTATGCTGTTTGTTACTTATGTATGTTATGTTGCAGCTATTTAAAATAGTTTTGTCAATTTGTTCTGGCCTGAAATAAATTGGCCCTTTGAAACATATCTTTGTCTTTGTGTGTTGTATGTAGACCACATTGCTTAGCAGAGTTCAGTGATGCAAATGCATGTCAAGTTGATCAACAGATTGTATTATTCTCCAGTGCAATAACAATACTGAAATGAAGGCTAAAAGGGCATTAATGGGAGCCTTAAAAAAAAGTAAAAGTAACTAAATAGTTACTTTTCACAGAAACGCATTACTTTTTGGTGTAAGTAACTGAGTTAGTAACTGAGTTACTTTTGAAATAAAGTAACTAGTAACTGTAACTAGTTACTGGTTTTCAGTAACTAACCCAACACTGTTCATATAGCCCTAAATCACGAGTGTCTCAAAGGGCTGCACAAGCCACAACGTATTAACATGTGTGTGGTTATTCAGTACGAGAACCCATGGACTATCCCCAACCTGCTGTGTGTGTGTCGGATAGTCCTGGCTCCTTTCCTGGGGAACCTCATCATTCAGCAGCACTTCCACCTCAGCCTGGCTCTCTTCACCCTGGCTGGAGCCACTGACCTGGTAAAACTACACCTTTTACTCGCTTGTACTTTCAACATCAACACTCTTTTGGTCCGTATGATGTCAGCCCCTTTCAGAAAACTACTTTTAAAAGTGCCATAATTACAGAGATGTAACAATATTGTCGATACCGCGGTTTCAAAATGCTCACAATAATGCCAAAACGAAAACTTGGCGAGTGTAGTTTTTTTTTCTGGCGCTTTTGCGTTGACCGGTCTAAAAAAACAAACTACATATCCTAACTGCGCAGCGCAGGGAAGGTAATCCAATCCAATCCACTATATTTATATAGCACATTTAAACAACAAAAATGTTTCCAAAGTGCTGCACAAAAATATTAAAAACAAGATTGAAATAATATCCTAAGCTCCACCAACGAGTGAATAAAAACAAAATAAACAAATTTAAAACCAATACAAGCAAGGCAAGGTAAGGTGGAGGACATTTAATCAAAATCCGTCCATAACTTTGAGTTATGTTGCTAACAAACTGGAGAAAACATAACGTTTTTGGCGGAGGTAATAAAGCGTGGGTACCGCAAAGTTAAAACACCTGGTGGGAGCGCGGACGCTGCACACCTCGAATAATACGAGAAGGTACTTGATAAATCATCACCCGGAAAAGCTATTTGAAGCCAAGCATCAATTTGTGAGGTATTTACATCATTAAAGGTTACCGTATTTTTCGGACTATAGAGTGCACCAATACATACGCCGCACCCACTAAATTTTGGCGAAAAAAATATTATTTTTCCATAGTATCGCACCGGACAGTAAGGCGCAATTATATATATACGTTGTGAAATGAGTTATTTACACAGAAATATTTTGTAAATGTTTATTTACATACCTTAATTGTTTCCAAACGGTGCCTGTAAGACGGCTGATCAAACAAAACAGAAGTCATCCTCATGGACCCACTAGCTACGGAAGCTAGCTCTCCAATCAGCTAAACGGACTCAATAACTCCAGGGTGACACTTTGGTGAATTTACTGAGGACTCTGTGAAACTGGAATACCATTGTAAGTTAGTAATACTAACACAGACACTTGTAAATATTAGCTAATGCTAACGACGCTAGCTTCATTCTATTACGATAGTGCGTACAAATATGCATGAAAACACTACTACAGACATTACACACGGGACGGTTTAGTAAGTAAGAATTGTTTTAGTTCTATTGTAAATCTTACAAAAGTTGCTTGGAGAGGTGAATAAAGAATCCGTACGAGTACAAACGCTATGGACGGACAGAATGGCACTTGTACTTCCGGTTTAAAGCGTTGAACAGCAGGAAATGCAGTCGGCATTCACCCAGCAGCGCCTGCAGTGAGCGAACTGGTCTATAAGATGGCACCATAACACAAACAATAACACAGTGTCAGTGTCTCTGTGGGTGGAATGTGAAAACTAGTTGCATATTGGCTGTCAGTGAAGAAAAATCTACAAATGAGCCGCACCATTTTATAAGCAGTGTTCAAACCGTTGAAAATAAATAGTGGCTTATAGTCCAGGGGCCGTACTTATCAAGCTTCTTAGAATTACTCCTAAGAAGTCTGCTAAGAGTTGACTTAAGAGTAAATAAATTATTCACTGAAAGCTGCACTTAAAAGTTAGTTGTCAAGCGTCTTACTCACACTTTCAGCGAAGTGTAGGACTGAATCTTAAGTGTCACACTCAGAACTGAATTACAACATTACTATGTGCCGTAAACGGAATTTTAGGTGACGTAATTTCTGTGTCCATAGAAATGACCAATCACGGAAGGGAATCCGTTGTCTAAGAATAAAGAAATATCTTGGGAATATTTAAGTGGACAATGGGAGTGTATATTTTGACAATAAACTACAAAATAATACAAAACAAACTAGTCCCCGCCGGCACTCACGCTACCGCTCCCTCTCTTCTATCGCCCACACACTCACTGACGTCACTCACCTCACGGCCACACACATACGCTACTGTCATAACATTTTCTTTCCAATTCATTAATTAGGCAACTTATTTGAAACAGGTGTGGGTGGCTCTATATATACTAGTCCACTGCAATCGAAAAGTATTAAATATGTGACAAAAATAATATCCGCTCTGTCTAAACGATACCGTTTGATCAGCTGCTCGTCATCAAAAAAAAAAAAAAAACATTGTTCCGTTCCCTGAACGTTCGCGCACGTCTCTCTCGCCTCAGTGCCATCCCCTGCTGGCAACTCCTAACCACTTAAGACACCTCTGAAGGTCTCTTAAATATCGTGGAGAGTAGGAGTGATTCTTAGACTTAAGAACGTTGATAAAAAGCTTTTATTCTTAAGTTTGAGAGTAGGACTAAATTTCGCAAATTCTCAGGACTTAAGTGTAAAATGGCACTCTAAGAAGCTTGATAAGTACGGCCCCAGAATTTTTATGGTAAATTGTCAGTTAACTTTTCTAAAAAAAAAAAAAAAAACACCAGCATTTTCCAAACTGATATAAAAGTGTCCACTGTAGAGGCCACTCAGAAAGTAAAAAAGTTGAAAGACACCTAAAGTGAACATTAATGTTTATATTGTCACTTTAAAGGCACTCAACTGTAAATATTGACTTAAAAGAGTGCATGTTCCTGCACTATTTATTATTTGCACTTAAAATACTTGTTTGTAGTAATAAATATGATTTAACATGATGATTGTGTTCAATTACAGTAAGTGTGTTTGTCCTAAACATTCCTGACACTTCATTTCACTCACTGTGGCATTTTAACCAAGCTTTTTTTTTTAATGAACAATAATATTGTACCGTGATGATATGGCATATCGATTTTGATATTGTTACATCCTCACATGACTTTAGTCTTGTTTATTGACATAACACGTGACTGACCAACGTCATCTCTTTAATTCTGCATGATCGCAGCAGAAAAATATAATTTCTCTTCTCGCTCGTTTGTTTGAGTCCCGTTTCCTGGCCGACTGTTGTGTTCAAATGTGCTCACTTCCGCACTGACCCCGGATTTCCACTGCATGCATAATAACGGCGTTTCCATTCCAGTCGGCACGGCACCGCCAGTCCCCATCTCTTCGGAGTCTGCAGCACAGCGGATCGGTTGGGCAAAAAATCGGCTTATGCGAGACAGGAAGCCATGCACGGAAACAAAATTAAATACCCGGTTTATTTTCAGAATAAACCGTGTTCAAAGCCAGGTGTTGTATGCCTTGAAACGTCCTAATGGGCGGGGGCAAAGGTGGTCATTACCAGGATTACTGGGGGGCGGAGGGAAGTCTTCCCCAAATTCTTTAGTTCTTAGCACACCTCCAATGTTGAGAGGTGACTGGAACTGAAGTTTAACGATTTATTTTACAAAATAAGTACCAACGGCAAAAATACGAGAGCCCGGAGAGAGAGTGTCGAGCTCACTACAGGTTGCAGAAATCTCTCTAATGGCCTGTGTTGCCCAGCTTCAACACAAATTGAAACTGAAACTTAACTTGGCGTGTGTGCGCGCGTGCGGCTATAGCACAAGTCAAATGCAGAGATTAATTTCGCCACACCTAGTGTGTGTGTGTGACAATCATTGGTACTTTAACTTTAAATCTACCATATTTTCCAGTCCATAAGCTGCTATTTTTTTCCCTACGCTTTGTACCCTGCGGCTTATAAAACATAGTGGCTAATTAATGGATTTTTTTCGCTGATGGCCATAATGCAAATGTTTTTAAAAACAAAAACAAGAAAAAGACAATCAAATACACTGAAAAAGTATGTTATTGTTTGTGCTATGGCGCCATCTTTTGGACGAGTCCGCTCACTGCAGATGCGTGAAATGCCGCTCCGTCTTCTACCCGTCCATAGCGTTTCTACTCTTATGGATTCTTCATTCATCACTCAGTAAGTTTTACAATATATCTAAAACAATTCCTACTAAACCGTCCTAAGTATGATGTCTGTAGGAGTGTTTTCATGCATACTTGTACGTGCTGTCGTAATGTCATGAAACTAGCGTTGTCAGCATTGTCAACAAGTGAATGCAAGACATACTTGGTCAACAGCCATACAGGTCACACTGAGGGTGGCTGTATAAACAACTTTAACACTGTTACAAATATGCGCCACACTGTGAACCCACGCCAAACAAGAATGACAAACACATTTCGGGAGAACATCCGCACCGTAACACAACATAAACACAACAGAACAAATACCCAGAACCCTTTGCAGCACTAACTCTTCCGGGACGCTACAATATACACCCCCCGCTACCCCCTAACCCCCCCCCCACCCCCCACCTCAACCCCGCCCACCTCAACCTCCTCATGCTCTCTCAGGCAGAGCATGTCCCAAATTCCAAGCTGCTGTTTTGAGGCATGTAAAAAAAAATAATGCACTTTGTGACTTCAATAATAAATATGGCAGTGCCATGTTGGCATTTTTTTCCATAACTTGAGTTGATTTATTTTGGAAAAATGTGTTACATTGTTTCATGCATCCAACGAGGCATCACAACAAAATTAGGCATAATAATGTGTTAATTCCACGACTGTATATTTCGGTATCGGTTGATATCGGAATCGGTAATTAAGAGTTGGACAATATCGGATATCGGCAAAAAAGCCATTATCGGACATCTCTATATAATACTATAGTCCTTACTAATATATGAAAAAATATTTAATTTCCCCAAAATTTAGTGGCTGCATCTTATCTACCAGTGCGCTCTATAGTCTGGATACGGTATTTATTTGTGAGAGTCAGTCACGAATGCGGATTTTCCGATTCTGTTTGGCCCTCGCTAATAAAGAAAGGATAATAAGCGTAGGTGTGGCTTAACACCACTTCACAACACACCTCATACGTGCTGGCTTAGCCAGAGAATAAGGCGTAGCAGAAATGATCAACTCTGTAGCTATATTTAGCGAGTAGGGGTACATATTAAAAGTGAAACAGAGGTGTATTTGCATCATGCACGTATTCATTAATCAAGTAAGAACGTAGATCCGACACCACAAGCCCACTGATTGATTGAACTCCACAAGCGCTTGGCAAGGGAAAAAGGCCCTATATGGCAGAAACCTCCAACAGAACCCAGACAGGCACGACAGCGAATATGTTGATTTGAGATATTGCTGCTTCCGGTGCATTACTGCCCCCTGCAGGACTGGCGTGCAATGTTATGAAGTGTCAGTCAGTCGTCTTTCTTATTCAACCCCACTTGAACGAGTATATCAACTGTGTGTCGTAGCTGGATGGTTACATCGCCAGAACGTGGCCCACCCAGAAGTCGGCGTTGGGAAGCGCCCTGGACCCGCTGGCGGACAAAATACTCATCAGTTTTTTATATGTCAGTCTCACCTATGCAGAAATCATACCAGGTAAGGTTGCACCCTGAGGTGACAGCCATGTTCAGGACTCTTCCTCATGTCTTCATGTGTGTTTGTCCAAAGCGCTGCTGACCGCTCTCGTGGTGTTCAGAGACATCGGTTTGATCGCCGCCGTCTTCTGGGTCCGATACAAGACGGTGCCGCCTCCGGTGAGGCTTTATATTCCTCTACCGTCTGTTGATAAAGTGACTAATGACTTGTGTTCTTCTTCCAGGTCACCCTCAGTAAGTTTTTTAACCCCTGCTACACCACGGCTCAGCTCAAGCCCACGCTCTTCAGCAAGGTAAGACTAATATATCGGTTCTAGATATGTCCGATAATGGCTTTTTTGCCGATATCCGTTATTGTCCAACTCTTAATTACCGATTCCGATATATACAGGCGTGGAATTAACACATTATTATGCCTAATTTTGTTGTGATGCCCCGCTGGATGCATTAAACAATGTAACAAGGTTTTCCAAAATAAATCAACTCAAGTTATGGAAAAAAATTCCAACATGGCACTGCCATATTTATAATTTAAGTCACAAAGTGCATTATTTTTTTTAACATGCCTCAAAACAGCAGCTTAAAATTTAAGACATGCTCTCCCTGAGAGAGCATGAGGAGGTTGACCTGGGCGGGGTTGGGGTGGGGGGCAGGAGGTAGCGGGGGGTGTATATTGTAGCGTCCCGGAAGAGTTAGTGCTGCAAGGGGTTCTGGGTATTTGATCTGTTGTGTTTATGTTTTGTTACGGTGCGGATGTTCTCCCGAAATGTGTTTGTCTTTCTTGTTTGTTGTGGGTGCACAGTGTGGCGCATATTTGTAACAGTGTTAAAGTTGTTTATACGGTCACCCTCAGTGTGACCTGTATGGCTGCTGATCAAGTATGCATTGCATTCACTTGTGTGTGTGAAAAGCCGTAGGTATTATGTGATTGGGCCGGCACGCAAAGGCAGTGCCTTTAAGGTTTATTGGCGCTCTGTACTTCTCTCTACGTCCGTGTACCACTCCGCACAGAGGCGTTTTAAAATGTCATAAATTTTACTTTTTGAAACCGATTCCGATCATTTCCGATATTACATTTTAAAGCATTTATCGGCCGATAATATCGGACTGCCGATATTATCGGACATCTCTAATCGGTTCCTATCAATAATTATTGATGTTTTTATGGCCGATGGAAAATACGGAGCAGGAGAAAAAAATATATTAAATGTGCCATATTCTTTGGACTATAGAGCGCACCGGCATATAAGCCACACCCACTAAATTTGAGAAAATTTAAAATGTTGTTTCATATATTAGACGCACTGGACCATAATGAGTTATTTACACAGAAATATTTATTTACATACCTTAATTGTTTCCAAACAGTGTCTGTAACGTGGCAGTAAAACGGCTGATCAAACAAAACAGAAGTCATCGTCATGGACCCACGAGTTGCGGAAGCTAGCTCTCCAATCAGCTAAACACTCAATAACTCCACGGTGATGTTTTGGTGAATTTACTGAGGAATTTGTGAAACTGAAACAATACAAAAATAATGCCATTGTAAGTTAATAATACTAACACTGACAGTCGTAAACGTGTTAGCAAATGCTAACGACGTTAGCTTGATTACATTATGATAGCACAAAAAAATATGCATGAAAACAATCCTACAGACCACACAAGGGACGGTTTAGTAAATAAGAATTGTTTGTTATATTGTAAAACTTACAAACGTTGCTTGGAGAAACAATATGGACGATTAGAAGACGGAACGGCACTTCTACTTCCGGTTCAAAGTGCAGTCTAAGCAGAAGGGCACTTGCAGTGAGCGAACTCGTCCAAAAGATGGCGCCATAGCACAAACAATAACACACCCTTTCAGTGTAATTGCTTGATTTCTTTTTTTTTTTTTTTTTTTTTTTTTTTTAACTACTCGCATTATAGCCATCAGCGAAAAATAATCCATAAATTAGCTGCATCATTTTATAAGCCGCAGAGTTCAAAGCGTAGGAAAAAAGTAGTGGCTTATAGTTCGGAATTTACGGTAAACATTTATTTGTAACTTTCCTTTGATTATAATCCCTCAGCTATCAAGGCAGAAAGGAAATGTCAACACAAGCATGGAAAACACTCAAACAATGTCAACAAAATATTAAAATCACATTGAACGCTAAACAATAAGCTCTTAAAATGAAGGAATATGTAAGAAATGCTTCATAAAGTAAGAAAATAGTTTGAAAATTTAAACAAAGAGACACCTGAGAAGAACTATTGTCTGCAGGTTTAGTGGCAGGAAGTCACAGCTGTGCTCTAAAGGGTGAGCACGGCACACATTGGTCCGACTACGGTCCCTTTAAAAAATATCCAAAAACTGGCCAGGTGACTTTTCCTCTTTGATCCACAATTTCTTTCTTTTGACTTTGTCTTTTCACTCCATGCAAAGAATCCACCAAACTTGATAGTTGATACTGTCACCTGATTGGCTGTTAGCGTGTCACTCCCACAGATCAGTGATCACTTCCTGCGCTGCTAGGTTACCAGAGAGCGAGTGCCTTTGTTCATGCAACCAACCTTGCTTCCATACTTCCGCCTTATTCTCACCAAGAAGAAAAAAAAATATCGAATGCATTTTTTTATTGATATCCATTACGTGTCTATCTGATAGATATTAATATCGTTCATCGCCCATTCCCAACAAATGTATAAAAAGTGGCTGAGCATCCTTCAATTTTAATATGTACGCGGGCATTGCTAGGAAAAGTAATCTCATGATTTTCCTGAGGGAGAACCATGTTGACGTTTTGGTGATTGTTGGGAGTCTGAAGTATATTTTCCTTCTGCGTGTGGGCAGGTGAACACGGCCATCCAGCTGCTTCTGGTCGCAGCGTCTCTGGCCGCACCCGTCTTCCAGTACACGGACAGCGTCGCCCTGCAGTGTTTGTGGTAAGCCGCCATTAGCGAAACTCCTCCCCTTACAACGGGGGTCGGCAACCAGGGCCGCGGCTCTTTAGCGCCGCCCTACTGGCTCTCTGGAGCTTTTTCAAAAATGTATGAAAAATGGAAAAAGATGAGAGGAAAAAAAATATTTTTTGTTTTAATATGGTTTCTGTAGGAGGACAAACATGACACAAGCCTCCCTAATTGTTATAAAGCACACTGTTTGTATTAAACATGCTTCACTGATTCAAGTATTTGGCGAGCGCCGTTTTGTCCTACTAATTTTGGCGGTCCTTGAACTCACCGTGGTTTGTTTACATGTATAACTTTCTCCGACTTTCTCGGACGTGTTTTATGCCACTTCTTTTTCTGTCTCATTTTGTCCACCAAACTTTTAACGTGCATGAATGCACAAAAGTGAGTTTTGTTGATGTTATTGACTTGTGTGGAGTGCTAATCAGACATATTTGGTCACTGCACGACTGCAAGCTAATCGATGCTAACATGCTATTTAGGCTAGCTACATGTATGTATTGCATCATTATGCGTCATTTGTAGGTATATTTGAGGTCATTTAGTTTCCTTTAAGTCATCTTAATTCAATGTATATCTCATGACACACTATCTGTATGTAACATGGCTTTTAATGTTTTGCGGCTCCAGACAGATTTGTTTTTGTATTTTTGGTCCAATATGGCTCTTTCAACATTTTGGGTTGCCGACCCCTGCCTTACAACTAGCTAGCATCATGGTCGCCAAGCAAACTTGTGGAGCGCCAACTTGGAGCACGCCGCTCTTTGTAGCACGTTTTCAGCAAACATGGCGACCTGTAAGTTCTTTGATCTTTCTTAATGCAAGGTGCTTGTGTTTCCTTCATGTTGTTGTCTACAGCGGATTGATTTATAGTTTTGTTGCTGCTAAATGATTATTTGTTCAGTATTTCATGACTCTTTTATTTTGCTTGGCGTCGCAGGTATGTCACCGCGGTGACCACGGCGGCGTCGGGCTACAGCTACTGGCACTACGGCCGCAAGACTGTCCGGGTGCTCAACACCAAGTCGCCATGACGACGGCGCCCGAGCGCAAGCGGGAATGAACTAAAGACAATGGCGACGCGCCTCTGTGGGGCGACGGCCAGGAGTAAGTGACACTCGGCGAGTCGCTAAATGCGTCGCCATGGCGATGAGGAGTGGCTGCAGATGTTTTTTTTTACAGCATCGCACAGCAGGACTAATGTGGACAGCTTCTATTTTTCCAAGAGTTCTCACCACCCTGATGAATAAAATAGAACACGTTTGACACAAACAAAATCACTGAGCACTCGTCATTGGCGCCATCGACGCCCTAAGAAGCTTAAAAGGCTTTAATTTATTAAGAAGTCAACACCGAAGAAAGCTCCTTAAGATGACTGAAATGGTCCGTTACAGTCGCAAACCGCGCTGCCAAAGAAGCTTTCAAAGCGTTAGTCCTGACGCCCGTGACCTCGCCGATAAACGAGCACAAACAGCTTCCCAACGCAACTTTGGGTCCAAACTTGACTGCTTATGAAACAAGTGATTCAGCGGGCTTAGGAGTCCTTCTCACACACACACACTCACAGGTCTTTTATGGGCCTGAAATAGCTCTACGCCTCCCACTCTGCCTTATATAAGATCCCAGCGCGGAGATTTGATGGTGCAGATCGGGGAGCGCACACGTGTGGGCAGTACGAGTGTCTCCAGTCGTGTGTGTGTCTCTCTTAACCGGTAACAAATTAGAAAACAGGTCCTACTGTAGTATTTTTGCATTTTTCTTTTTACAACCCTTTGGGGCGACTGTCTGCCTGTAACGAGATAACAGGCCCTGGTTCTTGCACGTTGACCGGGGGTGTCAAACTCATTCATCTGCCCTCAGAGGGCCGCTTGTGCCAGTAAATATGCAGAATATGAATAATCGCCCCAAATTATGACACTAAGGCAGGGGTGTCCAAACTTTTTCCACTGAGGGCCGCACAAATCAAAGCAAGCGGGGGCCATTTTGATATTTTTTTATTTTAAAAACCAATACAACATATGTATAAAAAATATACATTAAGGCCTCCACTCAGGCTTGATCCCGGGGACCCCAAAGGGTTTTGGTCCAAAAAATATTTAAAATGTGTCATTCAGTATTATCTCTAGATCAACATTAGGTCTATCTGTCAATATAACGTTTTTAAAGATTTAAGTCGTATGCTCTTTTAGTCAAAGAAAACCCTGTTTTTTTATGGAAAAAACACAAAATATGCAATATTTTCACCCAATAAAATTTTTAAGAGGCATATTTCAGATTATATAATAATTGGAGCCTTAAAAAGGACAATAACTCATAACACCATTGATTTTAATTCATTATGATATTTTGAGCAATGACACTTAAAAACAAATCACACAAAAATTATTGGGGAGCCAAAAGGGTCCTACTCATTAAAGTGTTAAAAAATAAATTATAATTTTTTTTTACTGTTTACTTTTAACACAATAATCTGGAGATCAACTTCAGATCCATCCGTCAATTATACGTTGTATTGTTGTTTATGTTTTTTGTTTGTTCCTTTTAGGCCCTTTAAAAAAATTTTTTAAAAAAAGCTAAATTTTTTATATGGCATACACAAAATATGCAACATTTTCCCAAAAAATATCTCAAAGTGCAATATTTAATGTGACGTAATTGGAGCCTTGGATAGGTCAATAATTCATAATAACATTGATTTTGATTCATTATTTTTTAAAGAAAGAAACAGCCTGCATGGCAGCTTTGTGTTATTAGAGTAAATAATGCAACATTTTCTTGTTACATTTCACCTGTTTGGTCTTTCATACCACTTTTTATGTTTTTAATTTTTTTATCGTATTTTAAAATGGGCCGTGGGGCCATTAAAAAATGACCTGCGGGCCCGCAAATGGCCCCCGGGCCGCACTTTGGACATCCCTGCACTAAGGTCTATGCATTAGAACAGGGGCGTCAAACTCATTTTAGCTCAGGGGCCGCATGGAGGGAAATCTGTGCACACGCGGGCCGGACTATTACTAATCATGGCATTAAAACTAAAAAATATAAACAACTTCAGATTGTTTTCTTCGTCTTACTTTGGCCAAAAATAGAACAAGCACATTCTGAAAATATTACAACAAAAATATAGAAAAAAAAATACCGGCAGCGTTAAAGTTTAGATCTATGAAGGAAAGAAGAAATTAAATCAATGTTTATAACTGAATACATTTACATATGCATAAAAATGTGTTTTCTTTTGTATAATTTTTTAAAATGAAGTAACGTTTATGACAACCAATTTCCAAAACACAATATAGAATGTGAGATATAACAGGATAATGCACACATTTATCATTTGTTTTCAAAACCGTTGCAAAAAAGTGGGACCTCAAAAATTTTGAACATTGCTAGCGCCAACACTGATGGAGTATTGGTGCGTGCAAAACAGCAGCAGGCGGCTGTGGCCTGCGGGCCGGTTCTAATACTAATCAAATATCATCCCGGGGGCCGTGTGTGTGTGTGTGTGTGTGTGTGCGCGCGCATATTATACTAATATAATGGATATATGATTGATTAAATTGGATATTAAGAGTATGTGAAAGTTCGACTTTTACCTTGTTTACTACCAGGGAGAGTGTTTTGCATTGTTACCCATCATGCTTTGTAATGGATTTAAATGGGTGTAATTTAGAATTTTTAATGGTGCATGGATGTTATAATGTCCACAACGATCAGTGAGCAGGTTGTGTTACCTGTAAAAATGTCTGTAGACGTTTTGTGATGGTTGGAATTTATTTTTTTTTGGCACCATGACTAGGGAAGGTTGTTTGCATTGGGTCAATTAAGTAAATGCTGTGCATACCTTCATTCACAGCATAATTAAAGGTCATCGACCTGAATGACTCGCGTTGTCCAATAGATGGCGACATAATTTCAGCATTAATTTGTCAGACTTATCAAAATGAATGCAAACTACCTGTGGGTAAAATTCCTCATTGAACTCATGACATCTCGCAGGTTAACTGGACACCCCTGAGTTGCTGATCAATTTGAATGTATCACTATTTACTGAGTTTATTTGTTTAATATTTTTTCAGTATCAATTGGTTCAAGTTGGTTTAAAGAAATTTATAATTTAGATAAGGATTTTTTAAATTATTATTTAAGGCAAATTGATGTATTTAAAATTGTGTTTGTTGCAGACTTTATAAGGATACAATGTTATGCAGAGGTGTCCTTACAACAATTTTATAGACAAAGCGGAGAATGGGGGGTGCAAAATAATGGGAAAGTAACAGAACATTTTTGAAAAACTGCTGCATGATCAGATAAAGTTAAAATATGCTATTTTATTTGTTAAAATGGAAAGAAAGAATACATTTAATAAGAAAGATAAGAGAATAATGAAAAGTGCTTTATTGATATTAACTGCAGGCTTTCGTGGGCCACGTAAAAATGATGTGGCGGGCCAGATTTGAGTTTGAAACCTAGGAGGTAGACACAGTACCTTTTTTTAATTATTTTTTTATTTTATTATTTTTTTTTAATTCTTGGACAAGGTGTTTTATTATTTTATTATGAACAAATCGGCAAAAAGAGACTTTTTTATTTTATTTTTATAACCTCCGCTTGGGTTTGTTAGGACCATAACTCAAAAAAGTTATGGACGAATTTTGATGAAACTTTTTAGAAATGTCAAAAATGGGATAAGGAACAAGTGATTGCATTTTGTGGCTGCTGTGGATCACCGTCTGGAATTTCTAAAAGGACTTTCTAGTTTTATTTGTTACTCATCAGTCTACTTCCTGTTTGGCTAGGGACGATCAAAGTGTCTAAGAATGGACAAACGGGACTTTACCAGTTGGACCTAGGAGTGCACCAAAAATCGATTCACTTGCGAATCACGATTCTTATTCATCCCGATTTTAAATCGATTTATAAATCTCAAAAATTGAATTAATGATATATATAATATATATATGTATATATATCATTAATTCAATTTTTGAGATTTATGTATATACAGTTTGGGGAAAAAATATGTTTTTAGGCCATGAATCCAGAAGGCGCTTTTCTAACCTATAATTTTTATGCCAAATAATACATTGCAAGAATCGAATTGAACCCAGAATCGATCCAGAGGTGAATCGTCACCCGAGCAATCGAAATTGGACCGAATCGTTAGGTTCCCAAAGACTGACGCCTCCATTGTAACGTCAAAAATCACTACCTTCATGACTTTGATGTTTTTTGTGTGGTTGTTGGGGACAAAAAATTTCAGATTTTGCAGCAGCTTTTTCGAAAAGGTGTGGCCAAAAAATGCAACGTTGTAAGGCTTCTTTCTTTTTCCAGCCTGTGGTTTTATGGACTTGTGATCAAAGTGTTTTTGTTCTTTGTAACCTCAAAGTACAGGATTCCAACAAATTTAACTGCTTTTTTTAACCTGTTTTGTTCCCACTTGCAGCTCGACAAGGTTTTGCGGGCGCCAAAATGTGCAGGGAAGTTGCGAGATCGCACATAATGCAAAGGGATGAAGTTGATTTTGTGACAATCGGCGAGGTCCCAACATGGCAAAGTCCTGGAAGGTAGATAAATATCAGGCTTAATTACAAAACACAAAACCAGTGAAGTTGGCACGTTGTGTAAATGGTAAATAAAAACAGAATACAATGATTTGAAAATCCTTTTCAACTTATATTCAATTGAATAGACTGCAAAGACAAGATATTTAATGTTGGAACTGAGAAACTAAAAATGTTTTGCAAATAATCATTAACTTCGAATTTAATGGCAGCAACACATTGCAAAAAAGTTGGCAAGGGCATTTTTACCACTGTGTTACATGGCCTTTCCTTTTAACAACACAGTAAACGTTTGGGAACTGAGGAGACACATTTTTGAAGCTTTTCAAGTGGAATTCTTTCCCATTCTTGCTTAATGTACAGCTTAAGTTGTTCAACAGTCCGGGGGTCTCCGTTGTGCTATTTTAGGCTTCATAATGCGCCACACATTTTCAATGGGAGACAGGTCTGGACTACAGGCAGGCCAGTCTAGTACCCGCACTCTTTTACTATGAAGCCACGCTGTTCTAACACGTGGCTCGGCATTGTCTTGCTGAAATAAGCAGGGGCGTCCATGATAACGTTGCTTGGATGGCAACATATGTTGCTCCAAAACCTGTATGTACCTTTCAGCAATAATGGTGCCATGGTTAAGTTACCATGCCTTGAGCACTAATACACCCCCATACTATCACAGATGCTGGCTTTTATACTTGGTGCCTTTAACAATCCGGATGGTTCTTTTCCGTTTTTGTTCCGGAGGACACGACGTTCACAGTTTCCAAAAACAATTTGAAATGTGGACTCGTCAGACCACAAAACACTTTTCCACTTTGCATCAGTCCTTCTGGGTGTTGTTGATAAATGGCTTTCATTCTGCATAGTAGAGTTTTAACTTGCACTTACAGATGTCGCGACGAACTGTAGTTACTGACAGTGGTTTTCTGAAGTGTTTTTGAGCCCATGTGGTGATATCCTTTACACATTGATGTGCGTTCACTAATTTTTGATGCAGTACCGCCTGAGGGTTCGAAGGTCTGTAATATCATCGCTTACGTGCAGTGATTTCTCTGAACCTTTTGATGATATTACGGACCATAGATGGTGAAACCCCTAAATTCCTTGCAATAGCTCGTTGAGAAATGTTGTTCTTAAACTTTTCGACAATTTGCCCACGCATTTGTTGACAAAGTGGTGACCCTCGCCCCAATCTTGTTTGAGAATGACTGAGCATTTCATGGAAGCTGCTTTTATACCCAATCATGGCACCCACCTGTTCCCAATTAGCCTGTTCACCTGTGGGATGTTCCAAATAAGTGTTTGATGAGCATTCTCCAACTTTCCCAGTCTTTTTTGCCACTTGTGCCAGCTTTTTTGAAACATGTTGCAGGCATCACATTCTAAATGAGCTAATATTTTCAAAAAATAACAAAGTTTACCAGTTGGAACATTAAATATCTTGTCTTTGCGGTCTATTCAATTGAATATAGGTTGAAAAGGATTTGCAAATCATTGTATTCTGTTTTTATTTACCATTTACACAACGTGCCAACGTTTTGTATGACATACTGATACATTTTAAAGTGAGAAAGAGAAAATAAACGCTCAAACGAGGCGAGGTTACAAGTGCTGTGCTGCAGGTGGGTTTGGGTGAGCAAATCCAACGCTCCCTTTTCCCACCTACCTGTAAAAATGCCGTAAACTTTATTGTTTCAGAGGAAGACGTTGCTTGCACCAAATGTCCTGCAAAGACATCACGCTTCAACACATCAAACCCTATGCGGTGCCTGAAATGCCAGCATCGCGACGACGACAATCGCCTACCAAGGCACCTGCTGCCGCAAAGAAAGGTGGTCACACACTGCGCTTACATCTACTTTTGGAAAATAATAGATATAAATAAGGCACCAGTATCGCTGTCAAAAAGCAGGAGGTTATGGATAATGCCTTGGGGGGGAAAAACCCTTTGTGCATTTTTGTCCAGATTTGCACCAAAATGCT
Source organism: Entelurus aequoreus (assembly GCF_033978785.1). NCBI lineage: Eukaryota > Metazoa > Chordata > Actinopteri > Syngnathiformes > Syngnathidae > Entelurus > Entelurus aequoreus. Next base: position 74,017,404 of record NC_084739.1, read on the forward strand.
GACTTATTTCAATCCTAAATAACAAGCAAACAGCAATGGATATTTATGATACAGCTGCTGGAGAAATATTGGCAATTGTCCATCAAAGTGTCCTTCATTTCTCGTCTCAGATTTTAAAAAAAAGGTGTGTTGTGTCATGAAGTGTTTTATATTTGAGCAGCGTCCTTGAAGCCAACCCGCCATGAAATGCCGTGTGTGGTGTGACATTGCAGTGTAGTGTTGTGTGTCTGCCATGTTGCCAGACTGGTGAGTGTGCAGCAACACTGCCAGCTTGCTCTTTTCATGGATGGGCCGACGTTGTTTCTCCTGGAACGCCACCACCTCCTTGTTTACGACGTCTCCCCGGCCTCGCCCACGCGCCTGCCGTAATACCCGCCTACATTGGCACACATGGAAACACGTCGTCAGTGTTTCTCTTTTTCGTGATTGGCCTTGTTTTTGTTTTGTTTTCACCGGTAGGACTGGAATAGGATTGAGTTAAAGCTGCATGTTTCTGCAGATAGAGAGCCATTCCTTTAAAAGACTGACTCGTTATTTTTATTTTATTTGAGCAACATAACCACTGGTCGCCGTTATAAGATGTGAATACGAGTAATTTACATTTACACAAATATTGGTAAAAACAATCCTAAAATGTCAATAATTGTATTTATTATTTGTCAAAGTGGTTCCATTTCGCCGTGCTTTGACAGTGATATCACTATTTTGAGTTTTCCCTAACCTTCAGAACTTTGTGCCATTTTAATAACACAGATAACAATACACTAAACAAGTAAGAATAAACTAAGTGTTAAGGGTCTGAAAAAAAATGTTTTACTTCGAAATAATCGCAATTCTTTTTTGTAACGATTATTAAAGGCCTACTGAAAGCCACTACTACCGACCACGCAGTCTGATAGGATTTCATCATTGATATATGAACTAACATTGCAACACATGCCAATACGGCTGGGTTAACTTATAGAGTGCAATTTTAAATTTCCCGCGAAACTTCCGGCTGAAAACGTCTATGTATGATGACGTATGCGCGTGACGTCATTCGTTGAAACGGAAGTATTCGGACACCATTGTATGCAATACAAAAAGCTCTGTTTTCATCGCAAAATTCCACAGTATTCTGGACATCTGTGTTGGTGAATCTTTTGCAATTTGTTTAATGAACAATGGAGACTGCAAAGAAGAAAGCTGTAGGTGGGATCGGTGTATTAGCGGCCGGCTGCAGCAACACAACCAGGAGGACTTTGACTTGGATAGCAGACGCGTTACCCGACGCTAGCCGCCGACCGCATCGATGATCGGGTGAAGTCCTTCGTCGCTCCGTCGATCGCTGGAACGCAGGTAAGCACAGGTGTTGATGAACAGATGAGCGCTGGCTGGCGTAGGTGGGTAGCTAATGTTTTTAGCATAGCTCTGTGAGGTCCCGTTGCTAAGTTAGCTTCAATGGCGTCGTTAGCAACAGCATTGTTAAGCTTCAAGGTTCAACTTTATTGTCCCCGCGGGGAAATTTGTCTTGGGCACAGTGCATCATTGCTTTCTTAACATACACAAAAACACAAGCGCAGACACAACCACAACCAGACAACTAACATTTAAACATCAGAACATGGAGCTTGATAGACATAGGTGGCACTTTGATGTAGGCATAAAATCTACAGCAGGGGTCACCAACGCGGTGCCCGCGGGCACCAGGTAGCCCGTAAGGACCAGATGAGTAGCCCGCTGGTCTGTTCTAAAAATAGCTCAAATAGCAGCACTTACCAGTGAGCTGCCTCTATTTTTTAAATTTTATTTATTTACTAGCAAGCTGGTCTCGCTTTGCTTGACATTTTTAATTCTAAGAGAGACAAAACTCAAATAGAAGTTGAAAATCCAAGAAAATATTTTAAAGACTAGGTCTTCACTTGTTTAAATAAATTCATTATTTTTTTTACTTTGCTTCTTATAACTTTCAGAAAGACAATTTTAGAGAAAAAAATACAATCTTAAAAAGGATTTTAGGATTTTTAAACACATATACCTTTTTACCTTTTAAATTCCTTCCTCTTCTTTCCTGACAATTTAAATCAATGTTCAAGTAAAAAAAAAAATTTTATTGTAAAGAATAATAAATACATTTTAATTTAATTCTTCATTTTAGCTTCTGTTTTTTCGACGAAGAATATTTGTGAAATATTTCTTCAAACTTATTATGATTAAAATTCAAAAAAATTATTCTGGCAAATCTAAAAAATCTGTAGAATCAAATTTAAATCTTATTTCAAAGTCTTTTGAATTTCTTTCAAAATTTTTGTTCTGGAAAACCTAGAATAAATAATGATTAGTCTGTTAGAAATATAGCTTGGTCCAATTTCTTATATATTCTAACAAAGTGTAGATTGGATTTTAACCTATTTAAAACATGTCATCAAAATTCTAAAATTAATCTTAATCAGTAAAAATTACTAATGATGTTCCATAAAAAGATTCGAATTAGCTAGATTTTCTCGTCTTTTTTTCGGTTGAATTTTGAATTTTAAAGAGTCGAAATTGAAAATAAACTATGTTTCAAAATTTAATTGTAATTTTTTTGGTGTTTTCTCCTCTTTTAAACCGTTAAATTAAGTCTAAATATCATTAATTATTAATAATAACATAGAGTTAAAGGTAAATTGAGCAAATTGGCTATTTCTGGCAATTTATTTAAGTGTGTATCAAACTGGTAGCCCTTCGCATTAATCAGTACCCAAGAAGTAGCTCTTGGTTTCAAAAAGGTTGGTGACCCCTGATCTACAGTATGGAGATAAAGATAAAGTGCCAGTGTGCATTGCACTAGAGCTAATAGATAAAGTGCTATGTGCTAAAGTGCTACATGCTAAAAAAGTGCTAACCTATGTATTAACATTCTATTGCACCTTGTTGGTCAGCTTAATGGGGGCTGGGACAAATGATAATTTAAGGCGGTTCGATTTGCATAGTGGGACCCGGAGTCTTCTCCCTGATGGCCGGGTTTTATATTCAGGGAATAGTGGGTGTTGTGAGTTGGAAATAATTTTCTTAGCTTTTTTCCTAACTGCCTGCTCATAGATGCTCTGTATAGGCTCATATTCTTTCCTCCCTACGATTTTCATTGCCGTTTTATGCATGCCGGCCAGTTTGCTTTTTAGCTTAATGGTTAGGTTGCCAAACCATGAGGTGATCCCGTATCTAATGATGCTCTCTACAATGGCACGGTAGAAAATCATCATGATGTGGGTGCTTACGCCGTACAATCTTAATCTTCGCAAAAAATATAGCCTCTGTTGCAGTCTATTGCACAGTTTGTCAATATGTGTCTTCCAGCAGAGAAGATTATCAATATGAATCCCTAAATATTTAAATGAGGATACCTGGGTGATTTCCTGGCTGGAAAGCATTAACCGTGTATTTACATGTCCATGGTTTAATAGTATTGTTGATTTTCTGTCTATCCTTCCAGTCAGGGGTTTATTTCTTTTGTTTCTATCTGCAGTTAAGCCCGATGCTATCACGTTAGCTCCGTAGCTAAAGTGCTTCGCCAATGTATTGTCGTGGAGATAAAAGTCACTGTGAATGTTCATTTCGCGTTCTCGACTCTCATTTTCAAGAGGATATAGTATCCCAGGTGGTTTAAAATACAAATCCGTGATCCACAATAGAAAAAGGACAAAGTGTGGAATCCAATGAGCCCTTGTACCTAAGTTGCGGTCAGAGCGAAAAAAGATACGTCTAGTCCTTCACTCTCACGTTCCTCATCCACGAATCTTTCATCCTGGCTCAAATTAATGGGGTAATCGTCGCTTTCTCGTCTGAATCGCTCTCGCTGCTGGTGTAAACAATGGGGAAATGTGAGGAGCCCTTCAACCTGCGACGTCACGCTACTTCCGGTACAGGCAAGGCTTTTTTTATCAGCGACCAAAAGTTGCGAACTTTATCGTCGATGTTCTCTACTAAATCCTTTCAGCAAAAATATGGCAATATCGCAAAATGATCAAGTATGACACATAGAATGGATCTGCTATCGCCGTTTAAATAAAAACATTTCATTTCAGTAGGCCTGTAAATCGATTAAAAATTGTTTTTTATTTTTTTTTTTTTTTTTTTTTTAAATCTGTCCTGTCCAGCCACTCAGACAAATCGTATGGTTGATGTTGATGATCTATATCTGCTGTACAGATTTACTTTAGAAAAGATAAGTGTTGGATTTTGACTTTATTAAATGTTGGGGTAAAATTTTATTCAACAAAACCAGTTTTCTTTTAAGTAATATAGAAATGTATCAGAGCTGTTTGTCTATTTTATGGAGGAATGTAGTTAATCATAGAACTGACACTCAATGTTATTACAAATAAATTGTGTGTGCGTGTGCTGTGCATGCGTTAATAATATTAGAATAAAAATTAGGACATAATAAAAATATAAATACAAAATTATAGTGTGCGTACGGTTGACCTTAACAAAACAGTGAACCGTAAAAGTGAATCCAAATAAAAAAAAGTAACAAGTAAAATAAAAATAAACCAAATCAATTATACTGAACAAAAATATAAATGTAATATTTTTGTTTTTGCTCCCATTTTTCATGAGTTATAAATGACAATAAATGGGTTGTACTTGTATAGCGCTTTTCTACCTTCAAGGTACTCAAAGCGCTTTGACAGTATTTCCACATTTACCCATTCACACACACATTCACACACTGATGGCGGGAGCTGCCATGCAAGGCGCTAACCAGCAGCCATCAGAGGCAAAGGGTGAAGTGTCTTGCCCAAGGACACAACGGACGTGACTAGGAAGGTAGAAGGTGGGAATTGAACCCCAGTAACCAGCAACACTCCCATTGCTGGCACAGCCACTCTACCAACTTCGCCACGCCGTCCCTAGTTGAACTTAAAGATGTCAAACACAACAGACCTTCCATCCATCCATCTTTTTCCGCGTATCCGAGGTCGGGGTCGCGGGGGCAGCAGCCTAAGCAGAGAAGCCCAGACTTCCCTCTCCCCAGCCACTTCGTCCAGCTCCTCCCGGGGGATCCTGAGGCGTTCCCAGGCTAGCCGGGAGACATAGTCTTCCCAACGTGTCCTGGGTCTTCCCCGTGGCCTCCTACCGGTCGGACGTGCCCTAAACACCTCCCTAGGGAGGCGTTCGGGTGGCAGCCTGACCAGATGCCCGAACCACCTCATCTGGCTCCTCTCCATGTGGAGGAGCAGCGGCTTTACTTTGAGTTCCTCCCGGATGACAGAGCTTCTCACCCTATCTCTAAGGGAGAGCCCCGCCACCCGGAAGAGGAAACTCATTTCAGCCGCTTGTACCCGGGATCTTGTCCTTTCAGTCATAACCCAAAGCTCATGACCATAGGTGAGGATGGGAACGTAGATCACCCGGTAAATTGAGAGCTTTGCCTTCCGGCTCAGCTCCTTCTTCACCACAACGGATCGATACAGCGTCCGCATTACTGAAGACGCCGCACCGATCCGCCTGTCGATCTCACAATCCACTCTTCCCTCACTCGTGAACAAGACTCCGAGGTACTTGAACTCCTCCACTTGGGGCAAGATCTCCTCCCCAACCCGGAGATGGCACTCCACCCTTTTCCGGGCGAGATCCATGGACTCGGACTTGGAGGTGCTGATTCCCATCCCATCAAACACAACAGACCTATTCCTCTTAAATATTGTTGACAAATCTGTCTAAATCTGTGTTAGTGAGCATTTCTTCTTTGCCAAGATAATCCATCCCACCTCACAGGTGTGTCATATGAAGATGCTGATCAAACAGCATGACTATTGCACAGGTGTGCCTTAGACTGCCCACAATAAAATAACAGAACATCCGGAAAGTATTCAGTTTTTCCACATTTTGTTATGTTGCAGCCTTATTCCAAAATAGAATAAATCCATTTTCGTCCTCAAAATAAATTCTACACAAATTACCCCATAATGACAATATGAAAACTTTTTTTTATTTGCCAATTTATTAAAAATAGAAGTATTCAATTTCAGACCCTTTGCTCAGTACTTTGTTGATGCACCTTTGGCAGAAATTTCAAGTCTTTTTGAATACGCTTGGCACACCTATCTTTGGTGGCTGGACAACAGCCGTTTCTTTCCGTTTTTTGAAAGACTCTCAGACCACGAGAAACCAAATTCTCTGGTCTGATGACACAATGATTGAAGTCTTTGGCGTCTTGTTTGCACGGAACCAGGCACCGCTCATCAGGACCGTCCCTACAGGGAAGCAGGGTGGGGGCAGCATCATACTGTGGGGATGGTTTTTCAGCGGCAGGAACTGGGAGACGTGTCCGGATAGAGGGAAAGATGAATGTTAGAATCAAACGGCCGGCGTGTAAGAAGTGCAATACTTACAGTATAAACACTTTGTAGGGCGCAACATAACACTGCTACTTTGTACTTAGTCTACACAGTACTGTCTTGGAAGTGCAAAATTCAGATATAACATTTATCATCAGAAGCTCATTTTTTACATTTTTATTATCAAACAACATTTATTAACGGATAAAATGTGGACAGTAGTCATCTCTATGCGTCGTACAAAAAAATATTTTACATTTTACAAAGTACAGTGGTGTGGAGCCTTCAAGTATATAAAACAATGTTTTTAATATTCTCTCAATATGGTGGTAGTGTGACATTTGTAATGAAAGGGGCTGATAAAAAAGGACTAAAACATGTTTAAATACATTTTATTTATTTTTAGTATCAACATTTCAGATGTTTTCATTACATTACAGAACATCCGGAAAGTATTCATATTTTCCACATTTTGTTATGTTACAGCCTTATTCCATAATTGAATAAATCAATTTTTGTCCTCAAAGTTCTACACACAATACCCCATAATGACAATGTGAAAAGTAGAAAAAAAAGAAAAAAAACATTTTGCCAATTTATTAAAAATCTAAGTATTCAGACCCTTTGCTCAGTACTTTGTTATTGCGCCTTTGGCAAAGATTACAAGTTTTTTTGAATACGCTTGATTTGCCGGACAACAGCCGTTTTTTTGTAAAAAGTTTGCCAAAACGCACCTGAAAGACTCTCGGACCACGATGAAAATAAATTCTCTGGTCTAATGAGACAAAGATCGAAGTCACGTTTGGACGAAACCCGGCCCCGCTCATCAGGACCGTCCCTACAGTGAAGCAGGGTGGAGGCAGCATCATGCTGTGGGGATGGTTTTTCAGTGGCAGGAACTGGGAGACTCGTCCGGATAGAGGGAAAGATGAATGTTAATCAAACGGCTGGTGGGTAACAAGTGTAATACTTACAGTAAAAACACATTTTAAAGTGCACCATAACACATTCAGCTTCCTGGAAAAAGCTACTTTGTAGTTAGTCTACAGCAGGGGTGTCAAACGTACGGCCCGAGGGCCGGAACAGTCCCGCGAACAAATTTTATTCATTTTTAAAAATTAATTTTTAGTCCATCTTCATGCAACAGGTATCGTGATTCTTATTCTTCCCATTCCTAAATGTATATAACTTTCAAAAAATAAATAAAATATATATTTTAAAATATATATACCGTATTTTTCGGACTATAAGTCGCAGTTTTTTTCATAGTTTGGCCGGGGGTGCGACTTATACTCAGGAGCGACTTATGTGTGAAATTATTAACACATTACCGTAAAATATCAAATATTATAATTTAGCTCATTCACATAAGAGACTAGACGTATAAGATTTCATGGGATTTAGCGATTAGGAGTGACAGATTGTTTGGTAAACGTATAGCATGTTCTATATGTTATAGTTATTTGAATGACTCTTACCATAATATGTTACGTTAACATACCAGGCACGTTCTCAGTTGGTTCTTTATGCCTCATATAACGTACACTTATTCAGCCTGTTGTTCACTATTCTTTATTTATTTTAAATTGCCTTTCAAATGTCTATTCTTGGTGTTGGCTTTTATCAAATAAATTTCCCCCAAAAATGCGACTTATACTCCAGTGCGACTTATATATGTTTTTTTCCTTCTTTATTATGCATTCTCGGCCGGTGCGATTTATACTCCGGAGCGACTTATACTCCGAAAAATACGGTAAATATTTTTATTTGATAATAATACATTTTTATATATTTTTTAAAATATATATAAATGTGTTTTTATTTTATAAGAATATAGTTTTATATTTTTTTAAATATATATAAATGTGTTTTTATTTTATAAGAATGTAGTTTTATATTTTTTTAAATATATATAAATGTGTTTTTTAATTTTATAAGAATACTTTATTTATTTATTTTTTCTAAATGTGTCCACTGGGTGTCGCAATAGCAATTCTTTGTATCTTTGAAGATGATGCTACATATGTACAAAATAAACCACATGATGTTAGCACATCAGTCGAGGAAAATGATCAAAGTACATAAATAACATCCTGTAATTTGATTTTGATATCATTTTTTTATCTTGATAGATTGAAAATGAACACCAATGAGTTTTGACTGATGAACATTATCACATCATTTATTCAAAAAATATAAATAACGACAAATACAGATAGAATACTAAAGCGCAACATGTAAATGTAAAAAAAAAAAAAAAAGAATATTATGATTTGTACATTTTCAGAATGTGCTTGTTCTATTTATATAAATCCTGGGCCCTCAGCGCGCTTCCCAGAGCATCAGTGGATCTGACTCCCGACTCCTTCAGGTCTCTGGTTGTGGCAGGTCACGACCACTGGGTTCTGGACTTTTACGCCCCCTGGTGTGGACCCTGACAACATTTTTGCCCCTGAGTTTGAGGTCCTGGCTCGGGTGAGTCTCACCTTTTTCCCTGGTTTTGTTGCGGACAAGAAAGGTGAGTAGGGGTGTGTCTAAACGGGCCGGGTCACTGTGGGGTTGACAGGTCCTGAAAGGGGAGGTCCGAGCTGGCAAGATGGACTGCCAGGCTCACTATCAGACATGTCAGTCGGCAGGCATCACCGCCTACCCCACCGTGTGCTTCTACCCATACCAGCATGCCAAGAGGGTGAGGACACACACACACACACACACACACACACATACATTAATAGAAACCGAAACACATGACACATGTGCATACGGTAGTACCCAGAAGTTAAAGTTAAAGTACCAATGATTGTCACACACACACTAGGTGTGGTGAAATTTGTCCTCTGCATTTGACCCATCCCCTTGATCACCCCCTGGTAGGTGAGGGGAGCAGTGAGCAGCAGCTGTGGCCGCGCCCTGCAATCATTTTTGGTGATTTAACCCCCAATTCCAACCAATGATGCTGAGTGCCAAGCAGGGAGGTAATGGGTCCCATTTTTATAGTCCTTGGTATGACTCGGCCGGGGTTTGAACTCACAACCTACCGATCTCAGGGCGGACACTTAACCACTAGGCCACTGAGTAGGAAAAAGCTGTTGTTGCCTTATTTCCGTGTTAAATAAATGCCAACTCAGCCACCTTTGGCCAATATGGTGCAAGAATACCTATACACACACTGAAATCTGTTGACCAAGTTATTTGGGGGACGGCGCGGCTCTGGTTCAATCCCCAGCTTCCGCCATCCTAGTCACGTCCGTTGTGTCCTTGAGCAAGGCACTTCACCCTTGCTCCTGATGGGTCGTGGTTCGGGCCTTGCATGGCAGCTCCCGCCATCAGGGTGTGAATGGGTGAACGTGTAAATAGTGTCAAGGCGCTTTGAGGACCTCGAAGGTAGAAAAGCGCTATAAAAGTATAACCCATTTATCATTATTTTTAAACAAAGAAAACAATCTGTAATTGTCTTTATTTTTGAGTTATCGTGCCGCATACTTGCCAACCTTGAGACCTCCGATACCGGGAGGTGGGGGGTGGGGGCGTGGTTAAGAGGGGAATATATTTAAGCTAGAATTCACCAACTCAAGTATTTCATATATATATATATATATATATATATATATATATATATATATATATATATATATATATATATATATATATATATATATATATATATATATATATATATATATATATATATATATATATATATATATATATATATATGTGTGTGTGTGTGTGTGTGTATGAAATACTTGACTTTCAGTGAATTCTAGCTATATATATATATATATATATCTATATATATATATATATATATATTTTTTTTTTTTAATTTTATTATACATATAAATAAAATAAATACTTGAATTTCAGTGTTCTGGAGGCTATCCAGTAGATGGCAGTATTGTCCTTTTTAAGAGTGTCACAACATTGCTGTTTACGGCAGACGAACTGCTTTACGGTAGACTAAACGTGACTGCTGTTGTTGTGTGTTGTTACCGCGTTAATGAAGCTGCCTAACAATAAACCCACATAAGAAACCAAGAACTCGCCCTCGATCATGCTACAGTTATGACGTCATTGGGCAGGAAAGCTGTTTATATTGTGGGAAAGCGGACGTGAGAACAGGCTGTCCCCACTCAGGTCCGCATTGAGCTGGAGGGGGCGTGGCCTCCAGGTCCGGCTGAATACCGGGAGTTTGTCGGGAGAAAATTTCTGCCGGGAGGTTGTCGGGAGAGGCGCTGAATACCGGGAGTCTCCCGGTAAAAACGGGAGGGTTGGCAAGTATGTCGTGCCGTGATTTCACTAGTCCGGCCCACTTGGGTGTAGATTTTTCTCCATGTGGCGCCTGATCTAAAATGAGTTTGGGGACCCCTGGTCTCCACAGTACTGCCATCTAATTAGAGATGTCTGATAATACCGGACTGCGGATATTATCGGCCGATAAATGCTTTAAAATGTAATATCGGAAATTATCGGTTTCAAAAAGTAAAATTAATGACTTTTTAAAACGCCGCTGTACGGAGTGGTACACGGACATAGGGAGAAGTACAGAGCAGTTGTGTCTCCCAGTCATACTTTCCAACCCTCCCGATTTTTCCCGGGAGTCTCCCGAATTTCAGTACCCCTCCCGACAATCTCCCGGGGCAACCATTCTCCCGAATTTCTCCCGATTTCCACCCAGAAAACAATATTGGGGGCGTGCCTTAAAGGCACTACCTTTGCGTGCCGGCCCAGTCACATAATATCTACGGCTTTTCACACACACAAATGAGTGCAAGGCATACTTGGTCAACAGCCATACAGGTCACACTGAGGGTAGCCGTATAAACAACTTTAACACTGTTACAAATATGCGCCACACTGTGAACCCACACCAAACAAGAATGACAAACACATTTCGGGAGAACATCCGCACCGTAACACAACATAAACACAACAGAACAAATACCCAGAACCCCTTGCAGCACTAACCCTGATAGCCCCTACCTAAACCCCGCCCACCTCAACCTCCTCATGCTCTCTCAGGGAGAGCATGTCCCAAATTCCAAGCTGCTGTTTTGAGGCAAAAATAATGCACTTTGTGACTTCAATAATAAATATGGCAGTTTTTCCATAACTTGAGTTGATTTATTTTGGAAAACCTTGTTACATTGTTTAATGCATCCAGCGGGGCATCACAACAAAATTAGGCATAATAATTCCATGACTGTATATATCGGTATCGGTTGATATTGGAATCAGTAATTAAGAGTTGGACAATATCGGATATCGGCAAAAAAGCCATTATCGGACATCTCTCCAGAGTCGGGACCCGTGGTGGACCGCTCGCCTGTGTATCGGTTGGGGACATCTCTGCGCTGCTGACCCGTCTCCGCTCGAGATGGTCTCCTGCTGGCCCCACTATGGACTGGACTCTCACTATTATGTTAGATCCACTATGGACTGGACTCTCACATTATTATGTTAGATCCACTATGGACTGGACTCTCACACTATTATGTTAGATCCACTATGGACTGGACTCTCACATTATTATGTTAGATCCACTATGGACTAGACTCTCACTATTATGTTAGATCCACTATGGACTGGACTCTCACAATATTATGTTAGATCCACTATGGACTGGACTCTCACATTATTATGTTGGATCCACTATGGACTGGACTCTCACTATTATGTTAGATCCACTATGAACTGGACTCTCACTATTATGTTAGATCCACTATGGACTGGACTCTCACATTATTATGTTAGATCCACTATGGACTGGACTCTCACACTATTATGTTAGATCCACTATGGACTGGACTCTCACATTATTATGTTAGATCCACTATGGACTGGACTCTCACTATTATGTTAGATCCACTATGGACTGGACTCTCACAATATTATGTTAGATCCACTATGGACTGGACTCTCACATTATTATGTTAGATCCACTATGGACTGGACTCTCACTATTATGTTAGATCCACTATGAACTGGACTCTCACTATTATGTTAGATCCACTATGGACTGGACTCTCACATTATTATGTTAGATCCACTATGGACTGGACTCTCACACTATTATGTTAGATCCACTATGGACTGGACTCTCACATTATTATGTTAGATCCACTATGGACTGGACTCTCACTATTATGTTGGATCCACTATGGACTGGACTCTCACAATATTATGTTAGATCCACTATGGACTGGACTCTCACACTATTATGTTAGATCCACTATGGACTGGACTCTCACTATTATGTTAGATCCACTATGGACTGGACTCTCATTATTATGTTAGATCCACTATGGACTGGACTCTCACACTATTATGTTAGATCCACTATGGACTGGACTCTCACATTATTATGTTAGATCCACTATGGACTGGACTCTCACTATTATGTTAGATCCACTATGGACTGGACTCTCACTATTATGTTAGATCCACTATGGACTGGACTCTCACTATTATGTTAGATCCACTATGGACTGGACTCTCACATTATTATGTTAGATCCACTGTGGACTGGACTCTCACTATTATGTTAGATCCACTATGGACTGGACTCTCACTATTATGTTAGATCTACTATGGACTGGACTCTCACTATTATGTTAGATCCACTATGGACTGGACTCTCACTATTATGTTAGATTCACTATGGACTGGACTCTCACTATTATGTTAGATCCACTATGGACTGGACTCTCACATTATTATGTTAGATCCACTATGGACTGGACTCTCACTATTATGTTAGATCCACTATGGACTGGACTCTCACATTATTATGTTAGATCCACTATGGACTGGACTCTCACTATTATGTTAGATCCACTATGGACTGGACTCTCACTATTATGTTAGATCTACTATGGACTGGACTCTCACAATATTATGTTAGATCCACTATGGACTGGACTTTCACTATTATGTTAGATCCACTATGGACTGGACTCTCACTATTATGTTAGATCCACTATGGACTGGACTCTCACTATTATGTTAGATCTACTATGGACTGGACTCTCACTATTATGTTATTATGACACATAAGATCAAGATAGGTGTCCTCTCCAAGGTTTTTCAGTCATTCACATCAACGTCCCATTGGGGTTGTGAGTTTTTCCTTGCCCTTATGCAGGCTCTGTACCGCGGATGTCGTTGTGGCTTGTGCAGCCCTTTGAGACACTTGTGATGTAGGGCTATATACGTAAATAAACATTGATTGATTGATTGATTGATTGATTGATTGATACATCTAATGTCTTGGAAGTGCAAAATTCAGATACAACATTTATCATCGGCAGCTTAGTGTCGCAATAAAACTACATTTTTATGATCAAACAACATTTATTAACGGGACAAAATGTGTCATCTCTACGCGCCGCACAAAAAAAAGGTCGACCACAAGCCGCCCTTTTCGGGCCTGGGAGCCGCGTTACTATGGCAACAAGCATCAGATCCGGCGTGGCGACAACAAATTGTTGAGGGTAGCGTAGCAACATGGTCTCGCCGCTGACACCTGTTGACCCCCGGCGTCAGGGGTCAACGGGCCTCCAGGCGAGGAGCAACCCGGTTTGACCCAAATCCGTTACGGCTCCGCCTCCGCCCGGTCGCCCTTTCCTTCCTCTTTTTCCTCTCCTTCTCTCCCACGCTGATACTCCCCGCGCATCCCTCCCCCAACTCTTGGGAAGATGTGCGCATGTCGCCGATGAGTCAGTTTGTGGAGGCAGCGCGCGTGTGTGTGTAAGTGTGTGTGTGTGTGTGTGTGTGTGTGTGTGTGTGTCTCCCACAAAGGCATCTACTTCCGCCTGTCAGCCAGACGCAGCAGAGAGGGGAGGGGGAGGACGGTCGCAGAAGATGCTGCCGCAGCTCCTCGTCTACGCCTGACCTGTGAGGGACTCGGGATGCACGGCCACGCTTAAGGGCGGCGGCGGCGGCGGCGGCTGGGGGGCGGGAGAGCGCGCACGTGCGGAGAAGCCATGGCGAGCGCCCGGCCGGGGGTCCACGCCTTGAAGCTCCAGCCTCCCGCGGTGTCCTGCACGCTGAGGAGCGGCAGCAACTTCATCAAATGGGACGAGGTGAGACGGCGCCGATTGCAAAAGTACTTTTTTTATTTTATTTTTTTTATTTTTTCTATGAACGTACCCCAAAAATGTACATTTTACGATGAAAAGACGAAATTGGTCACGTCGTGGCTGCCAGCACCTGTTGATTACACGCCAGCGAGGTGCGTGTGCTGGCATGTTGGAGCACCCTTACAATGGGAACGTGCGATCTGGTTGCTACGGTAACTGGGATGGCTACCCATGCCTAAACAAAACCTGATGTGTGCGTGAGGACCTACAGCACTGTTGTATCTAAAGTGTGTGTGTGTGGCTAGTTGATTCTTGGTCAATACAACAAAGCTTTACGCTCTATTTTGGAGAGTCAGTTGCCATGACAACTGTTGACTGGTTAGTCAGTGCACAGGAAAAACAAGTCACCTTTGAATCGCAATTTTCATTAATTTCGATTCTAAATCAGTTCATACTTTTCAAAAATGGATAAAAAAAGAAAATATATGTATATATTTTTATGAGAATACGTTTTTAAAAAGATGTTTTTGGCCATCTCAGTGCAACCAGAATCGTGATTCTTATTCATCCCGATTCATAATTTTCAAAAACATCTATTTAAAAAAATAACTCGAATACATATTTTTAGATATGTTTTTTTTATAAGAATAAACATTTTTTAAATATGTTTTTAGGCCATGTCAATGCAAACAGAATCCAATTCTCACTCATCCCGATTCTAAATTGATTTATAATTTTCAAAAAATCTATTAATTTCTTTAATGAAATATATATTTTTAAATATATGTGTATGATTTTTTTTTCATTTATAAAAATGCATTTTTAAAAATAAATTTTTTGTCTATTTTCATGCAACAGGTATCGCGAAATTAATCAAATATATATTTTTAAATATATATAAATGTTTTTATTTCATAATAATACATTTTTATAAATTTTTTTAATATAATAAAAACATTTTTTTATGAGAATATAGTTTTATATTTTTTTGAATTATATATAAATGCGTTTTTATTTTATAAGAATCCATATTTATATATTTTTAAATATATATAAATGTGTTTTTTTATTTTATAAGAATACTTCTTTTTTTTTAAGACGTTTTTAGGCAATCTCCATGCAACAGAAACCTGGTTCTCGTTCATCCCGATTCTAAATCAAGTCATCATTTTCAAAAACGAATTTTAAAAAATTATAATAATTGAAATTTTTAAAAAATATATATATATATATATATATATATATATATATATATATATATATATATATATATATATATATATATATATATATATATATATATATATATATATTAATTTTTTTTTTTTTTTTTTGTATAAGAATACATTTTTCAAATACGTTTTTAGGCCATCTGAATGCAACCAGAATCCAATTCTTATTGATCCCGATTCTAAATTGATTCATAATTGACAAAAAAATTGATTTAAAACAAATGAATAAAATATATATTTGTTTATTGATTTATAAGAATATATTTTTAAAAATAAATTTTTGGCCTTCTGCATGGAACCAGTATTGTGATTCTTATCATTCCAAATCTAAATGTATCCATATTTTTAAAAAAAATAGATTTGAAAAAAAAAAAGCATCTATTTTTTAAATATTTATAGTTTGTTTTTGTTTTTTTATAAGAATACATTTTTAAAGACGTTTTTATGCCATCTCCATGCAACCAGAATCTGGATTTTTATTCATCTTAATACTAAATTGAGTCAGAATTAAAAAAACAAAAAACACGATTACATTTTTTTAATAAAATATATCTTTTAAAATACATGTATGTATGTTTTTTTAATTTATAAGAATACATTTTTTAAAATACATTTTTAGACCATCTACATTCAACCAGTATTGTGATTCTTTTTCAAATGAACGTAATTCTAATTCTAAGATGGAGTTAATGAGTGCTTGCAATGATAACACAAGTAACCATTTAAAAATATATAAACATGTATTACTCATTACTGCAGAATTGTTTACTATTGTACTGTAATTAAAAGATAAAGCATTTTATCCTAAATAAATAAACAAAACATTTAATGGAATTAAATTAGCGTTCACTTAATTCTACTGTTAAATCAACGAGCGATGCACAGAAAAGCTATAGTAAACCAAACAGGATTTACTTACAGCAGGAAGTGTGCGAACTTGTCCAGAAGATGGCGCCGTAGCCATAACAACAACACACCTTTTCAGCTCTTTGTTGAATACAAAACATTACGGCCGTCGACGTAAAAAAAATAATCCATAAATTAGCCGCACCGTTTTATAAGCCGCGGGGCTCAAAGCGTAGGGAAAAAAAGTAGCGGCTTTTAGTCGGGAAAATGCGGTTTGTGTAGATTGTGAAATCGCTTGTTATGAATGATGAGGAATGAGTCATTTCCTTGTCTGGTGTTAGCACACTGCATGTTTTAAATACACCAGTGCAGTCAATTAGGAGGCACCCCAGGGGTCTGTCCTGGATACTCTTTGCTTTCTATTAAAATCCTGCCATGTGTTTCCTGCAGGATCTCTCCACTGTGACGCCAGTGACTCTTCACGTGGATCCTCATGGACTCTATCTGTACTGGACCGACCAGAACAAGGTGCACGCACTCACACACACACACACACACACACTCCTTCTTACCTTCTTGAGACCTGTAAAAAATGCCTACCTCTTTAGGACCACCCTTTCTAGATAGATACTGATTTGTATTTACTACATTAATAATATATACAAACTATGCAAATATTAAAAGGCTTGTTGTGAAAAATTTGTTGGAATTTCACAAGAAAAACGTAACATTTTGGCACTATTATAATAAAAGTTGTAATTTTTTCTCAACACAAGTCCAAATTTTACAAGAAAAACTGAACATTTGTGCAATATTATGATAGCAGTTGGAATTTTACTCAATGACAGTCGCGATTTTACAAGAAAAGCTTAAAATGTGGGCAATTTTACGAAGAGTCGTAATTTCACTCGACAAAAGTCAAAACAATTTAAGAAAACGTACAAATTTGGGCAATATTATAATCCATCCATCCATCCATTTTCTACCGCTTGTCCCTTTTGGGGTCGTGGGGGGTGCTGGAGCCTATCTCAGCTGCATTCGGGCAGAAGGCGGGGTACACCCTGGACAAGTCGCCACCTCATAATTATGACAAAAGTCATAATGATACTCAAAAAATGTCACTATTTTATAAGAACAACAAAAAAATGGGCACTATTGTGATAAAAGTCAGACTTTCATGACAAATGTCACCAATTTTCATCAAAAAGTAATAATTTTGCATCAAAAAGTAATAATTTTGCATCAAAAAGTAATAATTTTACGAGAACATATTGCAATATTACAGAAACAGAGAGAATATGAGAAATTGTTCCTAATTTCATAAGAAAAATGTCAACACATTGACTGCTTAATTTATTTCTTTTTGGAATTTTTTGTTTGTAATTGGTTTTTAATCTTCATTATTTACTTCAAGTTATTACAGTATGTCTCTATATACATCCATCCATCCATCCATCTTCCACTTATCGCGGGGGCAGCAGCCTAAGCAG
>NC_084739.1:74040357-74042857 GCF_033978785.1 Entelurus aequoreus
AGCAGTCCTGCAGCGTGTTTACTTGTGTGATATCATGTGCGATAAAAGCAGTCCTGCAGCGTGTTTACTTGTGTGTGATATCATGTGCGATAAAAGCAGTCCTGCAGCGTGTTTACTTGTGTGTGATATCATGTGCGATAGAAGCAGTCCTGCAGCGTGTCTACTTGTGTGTGATATCATGTGCGATACAAGCAGTCCTATAGCGTGTTTAATCGTGTGTGATATCATGTGTAATACGAGCGATCCTGCAGCGTGTTTACTTGTGTGCGATATCATGTGCGATAAAAGCAGTCCTGCAGCGTGTTTACTTTTGTGATATCATGTGCGATAAAAGCAGTCCTGCAGCGTGTTTACTTGTGTGTGATATCATGTGCGATAGAAGCAGTCCTGCAGCGTGTCTACTTGTGTGTGATATAATGTGCGATACAAGCAGTCCTATAGCGTGTTTAATCGTTTGTGATATCATGTGTAATACTTGCGATCCTGCAGAGTGTTTACTTGTGTGTGATATTATGTGCGATAAAAGCAGTCCTGCGGCGTGTTTACTTGTGTGTGATATCATGTGCGATAGAAGCAGTCCTGCAGCGTGTCTACTTGTGTGTGATATCATGTGTGATACAAGCAGTCCTGTAGCGTGTTTAATCGTGTGTGATATCATGTGTAATACGAGCGATCCTGCAGCGTGTTTACTTGTGTGTGATATCATGTGCGATTAAAGCGGTCCTGCAGCGTGTTTACTTGTGTGATATCATGTGCGATAAAAGCAGTCCTGCAGCGTGTTTACTTGTGTGTGATATCATGTGCGATAGAAGCAGTCCTGCAGCGTGTCTACTTGTGTGTGATATCATGTACGATACAAGCATGCTTGCAGAGTGTTTACTTGTGTGTGATATCATGTGCGATACAAACAGTCCTGCAGCGTGTTTACATGTGTGTGATATCATGTGCAATACAAACAGTCCCGCAGTGTGTCTACTTGTGTGTGATATCATGTGCGATACAAGCAGTCCTGTAGCGTGTTTAGTCGTGTGTGATATAATGTGCAATACGAGCAGTCCTGCAGAGTGTTTACTTGTGTGTGATATCATGTGTGATACAAGCAGTCGTGCAGCGTTTCTACTTGTGTGTGATATCATGTGCGATACAAGCAGTCCTGCAGAGTGTTTACTGGAGCAAGGCTGGCCAGCCAGTTAACATCTTAAAAGTCCTCCAATAAGCACGCAATTTCTTCTATTTTCACTAAATTCATGTATTCTAGCATTTGGTCAGAATGATGTTTTAGTGGGAGAAGTTACATTAATAATTATTGATATTATTATTGTTGTGTTTTATTTTTTCCCCAGCATCGTTCGGTTGTTTTCCCTGGACAGAAAGCGGGTGGAGAACGCCCTGGAAAGCTGCCACCTGCCTTATGGACGGGTACAGTAACAGGAAGACTTTGATCGATATTTATTGATCTGTATTTATTATTAATAATAGAATGACTAGCTCCAAGGCACATACTGAGTCATAGCCATTTTCTGAAGTCTGCTGCCAATTTATTTAATGAGATTATTCATTCCTCCCGAAGGGGGAATTCTAAAATTTATATTAAATACCATTTTATAGATTTGCAACACTAATCAAATCAAAGTAAAATATTGCAAGTATTAAATATATTGTTGATACCAAAATGTAGATGGAACATTTTGAATTCAAATGTATTTAATTTAGTTTCAATCTATGTTGACATTACAAGACTATACACAGTCCTTTAATGACACAATAAGTGTATTTCATTATTTTTATTTTCTATTTAATTGATTTAATGTTCTTAAATAAAATAAATCATATATATTTGATTTACATCAGAATTTTTTTTTTTTTATAAAATATTATTTTGTGATACTTTAGTTCGGTTTTTATTAGTGTTACTTTGTTTGTGTTTGAACGTCTGTAAGAAGTATTTTCAAATATTTATCTTCTCTACATTATCAATATTATGCATATTATTTATGATATTTTAGTTTCTTCTCATAAGAAAGGAGGAGAAACTAAAAGGTAGATCATAATACATACAACATTGATACACTATATTTATATTTATTTGGTTCAGCTCAAAATATTTGAAAACAATAACACTAATAACAATTAAATATTACAAAATAATGTTTAATCTCTGATGTTTTGCATTTAATGCAAATGCATTTTGAGCCATTTAATTAAAGGCAAATATACATGTACTGTATATATATGTATGTATACATGTATGTATGTATGTATGTGTATATATACTTATATATGTATGTGTATATATATATATGTATGTATGTACAGTATGTATGTGTATATATATATGTATGCATGTATATATATGTATGTATATATGTATATGTCTACGTATATATTTATACGTCTACGTATATATGTATATGTCTACGTATATATGTATACGTCTACGTATATATGTATTAATGTATGTATATGTATACTTATATGTACATATATACGTAAATATATA